>NC_134457.1:203042514-203348972 GCF_047948215.1 Lycorma delicatula | reverse complement strand
TTTTTTTTCTTAATTCATATAAGTACTCTCAATTTTATATTAATATAAGAAAAGTAATAAAAAAGTAAAGTAATTACTCACAAGGAGTACTATGAGATACTGTGCCTATTTATTTATTTTTTTTTGATCTTAAAAATATTCTTTTCTTAATAAATATTACAATTAATATCTTTTTATTTAAAAAATTGTAAATTGTGTTTTACTATTCTGTCATATTTTCTACTACTACTACTACTTTGTCAAGCTCATCTATGTTTTACACCATTCATACCAAATTATTTATATACTGAACTACTCGTGTAGAATTGTAGTTCTGCAACACACTGCGATAAACACTGCTGTGGGAACAATATGCCTTATAATATAGCAAAGAAAAAGGTTACATTTTAAAAGAGACTTTGTTAAAGATATGGGAAATTAAGTGAAATACAAATTAAAAATAAATATAACATTTTGTTTCAAAAAATTTTTAAATGTTATTTTTGTATTACAAATAATATATACAGATATAAATATATAAATACAGAGCAATGATGTACTAAATAGACAAGATCTAAAAAGACCCATCACTATTAACATTAGCTATTTTCAGTGTAAATCTTCAATTACTGACTTAATCTTGTATTCAAGCATACTGAAAGCAATTTGAATATTTTAGAATAATGCATTTAATTGATCAGGTGGAAGTTAGGTCCTAATTTAACTTGATCTTCCGGTATTTCTTCTGTTTATGCACATTTGTAACAGAATTATGGCCAAATACATTTTTTAATTAAAAAATTTTGCAGTAGGTTTCATGCTAATAGGTGAACGATGTGAGTGTAATATTATTTTTGATAAAACTTTCTATTTTAATTTGGCTGCTGCAGCCCGACGATGGGCTGCTGCTGGTCGAGAGCAATTCGCGTGCCGAGATCGAGCTCAGGGCGACACAAGCATGTAGGGTATTGCGGTTGTGGAGTCTTCAGCATAAGATGGTTTTCAGCACGGAGAAAACCACTATGATGTTTTTGAAGGGCCGGCTTGCTGCAACCCGTCATCCGCGGGTTGTGATGGGCGGCCTTCCGATTAGGTATGTGACAGTTCAGAAGTATCTGGGTGTTATCCTTGATGAGAGGCTTCTCTTCAAGGAGCACCTCCAGTTTGTGGCGAAGAGGGCTATAGATGCCTTCTTCGGCGTCCGTAGGGTGATCCATCCCGATTGGGGGTTGAATTACCGTACCATGCGTATTCTTTATAAAGGCGTTTGTGAGGCCATACTGTTGTACGCTGCGCCCGTCTGGGCTCATCGTTTTGCGGTTTCAATGTTATAAGGACATCCTATTACGAGCCCAGCGTTTTCTGTTATTAGCTGTTGTCGGCAGTTACAGGACTGTCTCGCGAGAGGCAGTTACTGTGTAGATATTTCGGCTACGGAGCGTAGCCAGCGGTACATTTCAAAGAAGGCAGGTCTTCTTACCACCGGGCGTATGTGGGAAATTGAAGACCAAGGTTTTGACACTTGGCAAGCTAGGTGGGCCGACTCTTCTACTGGTCGATATACGCATGGTATTTTTCCAAATGTTAGGGATTTGCGAGCAATTAGTTGGATTTCCCCCAATCGGTACACAACTCAATTTCTTTCGGGACATGGTGCCTTTAGGGGCAGTCTAGCGAGGTTCAGGTTGGTTGATTCCGGGTTGTGCCCGGAATGCGGAGTTGAGGACAAAGTGGACCATGTCCTATATACTTGTCCCCGGTACGAAGCTGAACGTACCAGAGTTGGTAGGGAACTTGAGAGAGTGCACTCCTTTTTGGATCTGCGAGTCAACTGGAGGACTCGCAGTGAGTGGACGATAGTGGCCAGCTTCCTAAAATCCCTTGCCCAGGGCAGGGCGGCTGAAGGGATTTAGGATAGGAACCCGGGTGGCTAGGTTCCGTCTGGACAGTTGATTGACCGAAGGTAGGCGCTAAGGCAGCGTGCCTCGATTAGATGTAATTGGTGTCTTTGTATTGGAATTAAGCTGTCGGCGGAGTTGCGGCCGCTGCCAACGGGCATGGTTATCCTTGCCCGAGGGGTGCGGTCGCGCTCCGACGACGGCATTTATGAGCTAACGACACTGTCGGGGGGGCGTCTCTGGGTACCGCTTCGGTGGTATGCAGGGGCGTCTTGACGGCGGTTTGCGAAAGATGGTGAATGTCACGCGATGGAGCTGTGCGGGAGTAGGCGTTTATTCTCCTCTCCCGGGTGGACCGGAGCGGAGTCAGATAGAAACTCATTTTGAGTAATAAGCGGGGTTCTTAAGGGAACTAGGTCTAAATTTTGCTGTGTGAAACTTTTAGTGGGAAAGTTTGTTATAGAGGCTGTTAGTACGTATCTGAGACATTCAGTAATTGGCTCTTTAAAAGTTGAGACTAGGCGTGAGGTCTTCATTCTGCGGTTAGGCTTCTAGCTTAGTTCCTGAGGGCGACGTGGTAGCTGCAGGTGTCCGTTGTCTTCTTTCTGAAGGCATAAACACATAAAACTATCTCGGGGTGAACTTTACCGATGCAGATGTCCCTCGGGGCATCTGCATCGGTGGCATCTCTGCGGGGCCTGGACTGAAAGCTGTGGTGCGCAATCAGTTTGAGGGCGAGAAGATGTCCTCCGTTAAAGCCACTACTGGCTAGGAACGGAGGATGGTGTAGCGACCGGACACACTACGAGGTGGGATCTTCTCCCCTCGGGGGGAATCGAGATGTACCTACTATTCTGTAAATATTCTATTTATTATTTCAGTTAAAAAAACTGAAAAATACAAAACAACCGTGGGAGAAGTGGAAGAACCTTCTTGACAGTCATTAGTTAGTGAAGTTCATTATCTCTTGAAACAATGCACACATACAATACTGCTAGTAGGGTAAAATTATTTATGAGACTGGTGCTTCCACAGTCAATCTTTTGAAAATGCTACTTTATATCTCGTTCTAATTTTTGCTTAATGAATTTAATTTTTATGTAGGGTTCAATTTGTTAAATTCAATACAAAATGAGTGAGGTCTACTGTTCACAGAACTAGTAATAAAATTGTTTTGATTTATTGATAAAACTGGTAATACTCTATTGTATCATTTATTTGTATATATAACAATAGAGAATCAGTAACATTGGAAACAGAAAACAATGAACCAAATGTAGATATTAAATGATAAAATGGTCAAACCAACATATGTACATTAAACAATACTTATAATAAAGCAAAAAACTAGTCTGTAATTTTTCCCATAATGACATTATAAATAATTTAAAAATATTTATTTTAATTTAAAGACGATTATTTTCAAATTCTGCTTAAAACATTTTAATAAACAGTTTTACTAATTTACTCAGGAAACTGCCTTCAACTAGAATCCAACCGGGTTGTAACATTCATTAATAATAATTTTAAGACATCACAATATAAATACAAATATAAGTGTAACAACAATTATTTATATACTCATATTACTGTAGTTACAAAAATTATTTTAATATACATATACTATATTACATTATATACATTAGTATACGTTTATATAGAAAATAATTATAGGTTATTAAAAATAAATTATAAACTATTTTAAATTATAGTAAAATTTTACATAATGTGAGTGTAATTACATAAAATAACTATTATTATTATTATTGTTTGAAGTTTTTTTAAAGAATACATTTTAGAAATGCAGTAAAAGACGACTGATTTATGGACAATGCATTTTTAATGAACTATGTATCATTGCACAGTTTATTTTAAATGTGTGAATTTATGAGTGTAATAACTAAATTAAAAAGAACATATAAATAGATTATAACTTAAAATGCATTCTTTAATGTTTATTTTTATATTAATTAGAATTAAAAAAGTCTTCAGATTTGATATGTTTTAGATACATTATATATATGCATAAAAAAAGCCCAAAAAAACCAGAATTCAGTAACTGTAAGCCAGTTAAAGTGTATCTATTTCTATTTAAAAAAACATATACCATAATGTTACTTTTATTTCTTTAACAGTTAAATATATATATATTGAGAATGAAAACTAAGGGAAATTTAACTTTTTGTTATTTATAAATTTCAGTGGTACCGTTTATAACAGTCATTAATTACTGTTTGTGAAGAAAATAGTAATTTATTCTTCAAAAACATGTCAATAACAACTTGAATTAGACTAAATAAAACTATTTTCATGTAATATATAGCACAAACGGCTGCATAAGACAAAGGGCCTATGTTTGTTTTCATTGCCATTTCTGATAAATTACATAACCATTTAAAAAACATTCCTACCAATTTATTTAAAATTAAATTTAAAAACTTCTTTTTTACAGAATCCTACTTCTTTCATAAGTTTTTAAATAATACTAATAAAAAAAAACCCTGAAATTTTATGCATTTTCATGGAATGTGTACACAAACATGTACTCAAATAATTTTTATTAATGGCTTCTAAATTGTTACTGTTTTGTTTTCCTTAAGTGATTACAGTTGGATAAAATATGGTGAATAAAAAGATGCTAACACTACTAGCAACTAGTCCAATTTAGTACCTCCTGGAAAAACTTGTAACAATTATAGTTAGTAATTACTAAGTTTGCTTTATATCTAGTTATTACATTTTTAATGAATCTACTCGCAGCAAACACACAAACACATTAACATGTTATGAGGCTTTTTGTTGTTAACATAACATAATCTAGTTTCATAACATTTGTACTGGTCATCTTTTGGTAAAGAAGAGTTGCGAATCGACAATTTACAATTATTTGAAAATGACATCTTCATCAGTTGAAGAGGTTGTTGACAAAAGGCAGATGGGGATTTGTTTGTAAAATAAAATGGTGTTTGAAAAAAATTGCCGAAAGTGATATCGTCAAAGAAACAAGCATGGAAAATAATCACAGATATGTACTCAAATGTATTTGGTATATCAGTAACAATCATGCAGTTTAAAATGTTAAATAATGTGAAATCTACCATAAAGAAGAAAATTGAGATTAAAGTAAATGAAAATCTGATATTCAGTAAAGTCCCAGTAAGTTTGTCAGTTGTTGCATGAAAGAGCACCACATGTTTTATTTTTTCTGTCAGTGATTCAGTTTTTAAAAAAATCAGTGTTTCCATTTTCAAAATGCAGTAACTCCTTCTTATCTACTTTCCTTCGTTCGCCGTACACTTTCCTGTTATGTATATTAAAGAATATTGCCATGGCTGGTACTAATAATAAAATAAGCATGCCTTTTGTGATACTTAAAAAAATCTAGTTGTTTCTTAAATTACAATCAAGCACGTTGTTTTTATTCACTTTGTTTTTTTTAAGTAGTAACTAGAAATCTAGAAAAACCAAATTGATAGTAAGCTTAGTTATAACTAGTTTTTTATTTACACAAAATCTAGTAATTGCTTAAAAATAGCCTAATTTTAGCATCTACTATTTTTTATTCACTTCATCCAATATCATCACTTATTTTCTTTGTTATTACTTCATAATTTACCTTTTGTGATTTATATATTAATCTAACTTTAACTGCTTCTGTATTTATTTATTTTAATTCATTCACAATTTCCCTTGATTTACCCAGGGAATTTCTGGGGCTGTTCCTTTGTTTAGCATCAAAATTGAACATCTCATTCTTTAAGTGATCAGTAAAATCTATAATTGTGTACTGATCTGAATAAAGTATCTATTTATTATTATTAGCTTTATTAAATGACAACAGATTCAATGAAATTGCATGCTATATTGTTTAACTATGATGATTATCAAGAACTGATTTATTGAATATGGCTTTGGACACTGACATTTTACCTTACTTCACTCCCTTTTATTTCCAGGATGTTACTCTTTTTGACATTTGAGGTGTTGTAGAAATTGTGTGAATTCATTTTCTGTGGACTTTATCCTACCTTTTTAGAAGTAAATCATTGTGGCAGAATGTAAACATAGGCTAATGAGATATTATGAACTTGCTATGATATGGTATAATTATGCACTCGCTGTGATATTCTCATTGAAGTACTGTTAGAATTTGATTATAAATATCAGAGATTTGGTGTTTATATATATGGTAACATTTTTTTTTAATAATTTAATAAATAATTGTGTCCATAATTGCTTTAATTTATATAATGCATACATTCTTTTCATCATATCTTGATCAGTTTTTCTCATACATAAAAAAAGCAATAAAATTGTGCTATTAAATATAAATAGTATAATATTTTGTTCTATAATTTTTGTTTAAAATTTGCTTTCTTCAGGCTTAAAAAATCTGCAGACATTTTTTCATAAAAAAATTAAATTTGCCATATTTTAATTCATATGGAAAAATAAGATTTTATGTTATTTTATAATAAAACAAGTTTGTTCAATAATTCAAAAATTTATAAAAATTTAAAAAAAAAGCTGAAATTGCAGCTATTAAAAAATTTACTCGCCGATTAATACAGTACATAAAAAAAAATATTTTCGTGGAGAAAATATTTGATTTTTGTTTCTAAATCTGTTAAAATAAAACCTTCACAGTTCATTTTTTAACTAATATCTGTTTTTGCAGTGGTAATATATTCTAATTAACCAACTCTTTCTTCCATTGTGAAAGTGATTAATTTTACCTCCTAAGAAGCCTAACATTTATCCTAACATTTCTTAACAAAAAATGTTATTTACACTGAAATACAATGCATGCAAAAAAAATACATAAAGTCATAAGTACTGTACTTGGAAAACCACACTCGCTGAAAGAAAAACATGTTTAGAAACATATCAAACAACTGTAATACAACTAATAAAATCAATTTTCATTATTAAGACTTGCATTTACTTCATATGAATTATATGACTGTATTTCATTGCATCTATCTCAAGTTATATAAGTAGAAGTATAAAGAATCAAAACATGGGATATGTAAAGGTGTCCTATGTAAAGGACAGTAAGATGATAATTAATATAATGGCAATAAGGCCTGTTGCATGAAACAATAGAATGGGCTATGCAAAACTTTGATGCCAACTTTTTTCATTAAAATGCAAAATTTGGAAGCATTTTATTTTTAGTCTATTATGGTTTTTCACTTTTTTTGTTTTAAAACATATTTATATTGCCTTTATTGTTGATTACCGTGCAATGTTTTTATTATATTTTTTTTACAAATTTAAAATTTTTTCCAATTGAGAAGTAATTTGTCTTGCTCTGATCAATAGACAATTTGAAATTTTACATAATTAAAACTCAGCTCAGTCAAGACAGCAACTCTTTTGAAGTACTCAGTATTAAATTTTCTTTGTTTCATTTTTATAATATATATTTTTTATTATGTATTCTTTTTTTCAGATTTTTACTTTATTCAGTTTTACAGTTTTTGATTATATTATACATTTTTAAAATTTACTTTATACAGAAATAATTAAACAGCTAGATGGATGTTTCATACTTAAGTTTAAAAATCAAATTTTATGTATAATCCAATGATTAATTAATTACACTATAGTAAGAATATATAACAGAATTAAATATTGTACAAATTACAGCTACTGGTAATTTCAAAATAGCAAAATATTTCAATTGAGAAAATATTAATAATGCTATTTCTACAAGTGTGTGTTTTAAAAGAAATGAAATTTAAAGAATATACCTACTAAAAAATTACTGGATTTCTTTAACTTAACACCACTTATAGTCATCATCCAGAAAATTTTTTATCCACTAAATATTTAATCATATGTAGCTGATTTTATTCTAGTTAAATAATAATAATTATTATTGTTAAAGAAGGATTCTTTTATTACTTTTTAGTTATTTCTATTTTAAGAAACAATATGTCATGTACTATAGAGAAGAGAAAAATGTTTTAAAGTTCTTGCATTACAGTTAATAACTTTATGGTGATAATGTAATTTATGACAAATGGACAACTACCCCACTTAGCAGATTATTCTTTTCTGAAAGAAGTTGAGCTTATTTTAAAACTGAAATATTTGTCATTTAAAGTTGATGTTATGATAAAGTTATATAATGATAGTGTACTATATCAAACAAAATCTTCTTATTCTAACATGGAAATGTTATTTCATTTTTTAAACACAACGGGTTTTTAATAAAATAAATCAAGTCTTTACTGAACTTTCAGTAAGTCTACTGTATATAGTGAACTATCAATGAATTTTTCTTGTGCATAATAAAGTATCATTGTTACCAATATGTCACTTCAGAAAAGTTATAAAATTACCGATACTGACTGACTATTGTCAACATAAAAGAATTTTATGACATTAAACTGTTATATAACTATGTTATCAATAAGACTGTAACTGGTTTTATTACTTAATGATTTTGCATAATGTTCACTATTGGTACAGTACTGAAAGCAGTAAGTTTTTGAATAAATTTAACAGTTTGCTTCTTTGTTCTGAAAAATAAAGACTTTATGACGTCTTGCTGGTGTACTTAATAAAAAAAACTTGATCTATCAAATCATTTTATCAGCTTGATTTTATGGCATTTTATCAAATACTACAAAAAGTAGACTTTGGTATATTGGAGAGAGAATAAATAAATATACTTATTGTTATGATGTATTTTATGTTTTGATGAAAACAGAACAATATTTGTATTTAGATTTTTATTTCTATGGGCAGTATTGATTAGAGTTGAAATACAGTTTTTATTACTATTTTGGTATTTTATTATTTTGCTATTAAAAATCAAACTGTGACAGTAGTATGTAAAATTTAAGCTAGATCCACTGGGTTTCCAAAAGTTTAATTGCCCAATCACTGATGAAGAAATCTGAAAGTAAATGTAAAATTACAGTGTAAATGAAAGTCCTGTGGTTAGTAACAAGAATCAAAAATAACAAGAACAGAGGAAAATAAATAGCAATATAGATAAAAAGTTATGAAACACAAGATTAATAGAGAAAATGATCATCCAAGGAGAAAGGATAACACAAACAATCTTTGAATAAACACAGAGAACAAGATCAGTAAGCCATAATAATGGACAAGATAGAAAGAGCAAATTGATGAGAATTTGGAAAGGAGACCAGTCATTCCTTTTTCCAAAAAAAGGAAATGAATGAAAACAGGCGGTTAAGAGGGAAAATGGAAAGAACGGCAAATTTTTATGTTTTAAACACTAATCTGTCTCAGAGAAACAATGAAGGAGAAGGAAAAAAATCGGAAGAAGAATACAGGAAATTAGAGAGAATTCACTCTTGGATAATTCACAAACAATCTTTGATTTTGATATTTCTTAGTCATTTGGTACCACTAGTTTAGCTGATGCCAATTTTCAGAGTTCTGGATTTGTTCATTAACAATTTCAAAACTGGTGCCTACTGTAATAGAACTCTTAGAAATAAAAGAAGCATTAAAAATAAAGGTATATGATAATTCTGCATGATTATTTTCAATAATACAGACAATGTGTAAATTTAATTATTTATAGAATTGTAACAATTTTATAATAAACATTATGCAATCTGTAATTAATATTACATTATTAAAACTAAAATCATTATTTACATGTTATAATTATTAACCTATTATCAATAAAAAGAGTTTGTAATTTTTTGTTAATAAAAGTGCTATGGATGTGAATGAAAGAATGGTTATCATATGTTTTGTTTCTGATGTAAACATATTTGTGAATATATTTAAGTGCATATATTATTTTACATGAATACAGTAAAAAAACTGTTTGTTTTTTAAATACATATAAAATGATAAATAAATAAAAAATAAATGATAAACAAGTAAATAAATGGAAATATTATGTTAATTTATAAACATTTATATGTAACAAGTAACTGTAAGTGTTTTAAGAAAAATATTTGTTACAACATAAAATTTATATGGTAAAAAATCTGTTAATGAAATTATTATAATATGGTGTTTAGATGTGCCAAAGGATACTAATGATAAAAAAATAAAAATATCAAAATTTTTCATCAAACTGTAATTAATACTACTATTTTTCTATGAAGCACTAAGTAGTTTTTTGCTACTGATTTTATATCTTCACTTAAATTTTAAACACAGTAACAAAAACAAAGCAAGAAAAGTATAAGTTAATATTAATGTTGTCTGCAATTGTCAAATTATATGCTAAAATTACCTTCATATAAAGCGAAAACTATTCATATACAAAACTATTCATAGGGGAAAAACATTTGACTGATATATTTATTAAATGAATAATACATTCAATCATTTGCAATGGTAGTCAACTGAAATTGCCAATAGATGCAATTACAGTCATTTAACAAAAAGTGTAGAAAATATTTGAATTTATTAATTTTGTTTTTATAACCAACAGTATTGTTCAGTTAAATTCTCTTCTACAGACAAGCTTTACCATATTAACTTATTTTACTTTCACGGACCACTTTACAATTAATAATTTTCAATATAAAATTCTAAATTTTTATTTTAAAGATATCATTAAGACTCTGCAAATACAACTTTCTGTACTATATAAAGAAATTTAGATTTTTTTTTAAACTAGGATGTTTGTGTCTTTGAGAATTCTATTTTTTTTAAATTTACTGTATTATTATTATTATTAAGCATATACAGCAGCAATGTCAAAAATAACATGAAATTTTAAAAGATTTAAAAATTTAACTCTCTGTGCTTTAACTTCCTTAAAACCTACAGTGTTGGAATTATTTTCATGACTACAAACAACATTGTCTGAAGCTCTGGCTTTTTTATATTTAAATTAATTCTAATTAATTTATTTGGGTGTTGAATTAATATTGTCCTAAAATTAAGGTTAGCTGTAAATTATTATCGTTAATAAAATTACTAATTAAATAAATAGAAGAACAATAAAAATCTGAAAATTATGCGATCATAAAAAAAGAGCAAAAAGACTTCAAACATAAAGATTGAAAAATTTCCTTATTTAGTGGAAAGAATACACAATAAAATGAACAGTGCTACAAAAGATGTTTTGAGATATGATTAACCATTTACAAGTGGATAAATATTCTGTTAAACATATTTCTATATTCAATAAACAGATAGCAGCACCAAACAGAACAGCAAAAAGTAAACATTCAAGAACTCTACTGCAATTTATTGTTTACGGAGAGCAGTGCTAGCCAGTTAGGCATTAATAAGAATTGTCTGTATTCATTAGAGTTGGTCAACTAAGTTACTACACCATAGTGTAAAGTAAGGATAAGTGAAATAAATTTGTTAAAACAATTAGTTTATTTTATGTAGTGTTAAAAGCTGTA
Organism: Lycorma delicatula; assembly: GCF_047948215.1. Classification (NCBI taxonomy): domain Eukaryota; kingdom Metazoa; phylum Arthropoda; class Insecta; order Hemiptera; family Fulgoridae; genus Lycorma; species Lycorma delicatula. The sequence goes on along the minus strand of NC_134457.1, from coordinate 203,337,727 downwards.
ATACTAAATCTAAATATAGAGGTTTTGGGACATTGATTGATAAATTTTTCAGATAAGCAACATCAAATTTATACATACATTTTTTGGAATTTACTCAGTAATAAAAATTACCTCCTATCTTTACAGTTTAGGTTGTTTATGCAGGACAGTTATACTTCATGATTAATCACTTAATCAAGTAATAATTTTCCTAACATAATTCTTATGTTTAAGTTTATAAATTTTAATTCACATTTACAAATTCAACTGAATGTTACAGAGTGGTAGTGATGCTGGCTGCTAAAAGTTCTCTAATTAATAAACCACATACATATAAATGTATTCTACACAGTTTAATTCATTCTAAATATATAATACAAGAGATTACTTTTCACTAAAAAATATACAGCACACAATAATAATGTATTACACAATCAGCTGAACACCAATACATTTTTCTTATAATTAATTGATAGATCATGAATAATATATATAAATATAAAATTTATACCACACATTCTGTTATAGGATTTAGTATATTTTAATTTTCTATAATTTGTAGTAATCAAACTGATTCTAATTAACAACTAAAGCTCTTGCATTCCAGCTATAAATCTATTGACATTAGAACATTTAAGTTTCATATATATATATGTTTACATCAGTAAAGTAACTGTAAGTATACAACTAAATGTTTTTAATGTCATTAAAACTAAGGCAACTACAATCTCTTGACTACTAATTATTTTATAACATATTAGCACAGTTCTTTAATCAGCTCATTATTGAAAAAAAGACATAATTAGTAAAGTTTTGTATAAAAATTGTAATAATTACAATAAAAATATAAGTAATGGAATGAATCAGGAAAAAAGCAAAAGAACACAGGACAAACATATTAAAACTTTCAATAAAGCATTTATACTTTATACTGGGAGGTTATATGCAAAAAATTACATTAAAAAGCTTTTTTAGAATTTTTTCTTTTTTTCATTAATGCAATTTTTTGACAACTGATAATCCATTCTTTCATCTTTTATAAAAAGAATGTTGATACATGCATATGAATATCAAATAATATTAATAATAATGAATTAATATTCATGCATGAATTCATCTGTTTAATTAAATGTAACATAAACAAAATTTAAGATATTTACATTATTTCAGAAAACTATTTTGCTTGTTAACAAACTCAACAATTAATTTTTCATTCTTATTTGAAAAACTTACATTAATACACTTCAATTTCACTTACTTTTTAGCAAAATGAATTAATAAAAGGAAAAAAAAATAATACAGAACACCATTTCTTAATATTACAAATAAGAATAGTAAACTTAACATAAAACTAAACGTGTTCTGATGTTGATGTATTGTAAGAAGTAGAATATGTATTACATTATCATATAACTGTAATTTCATGATCATCCACAATATACATATAACATCAATGTTAATTTAATGTACATAACAATATTTCAAATCCTCACAATAATTACCCAGTAAATCACAACAATTTGATGCCACAATCAATAAAATAAAAGAAAGAACTTTTAAATATCTAGATTCAGTTACATTTAAACAAATTTATTTTCATATAAGTAATATCACATCCAGGATTAAAAGAAACAATTTGATCTATGAAAATTACTCCAGTTGTTTACATTCTAGTAATGGAAAACATCTGGTTAAAACAATAATTTTTTAACAACATGCAGCTGGATAAAAATACAGTAAGCAAAGATTTTAATGAAATTGTAATATTTTAGTAAAGAAATATCACGAGGAATCTTATTGAGAACTTAATTTAACAGGTTTTACAACAACTAAGGTTTAATAACTTCAGTAATTCTGCTGATAGGAATAAGCTAAGAAAGAATAATTTTAATCATGTGTAAAATTAAATCTACACTCAGCACTTTTATGTAAATTTAGGGAAATCTCACAAGCTACACAGTCTTGTTAAAGTAGAAAATATAAAGATAAATATTGCAAAAAAAAACTTACTGATATTTATGCATTTTCTGTCACATTCAAAAAACGGATGGTTTAAAATAAGTGGAGAAATTCATAGCTGAAAAGCCATAAATTTATGAGAAAAATCATAAATGATAAACTGTAAATATAAAAATATGACAGTGCAAAATTATTCACAAGCAATCATTGTAAAGTTAAAAGTGTAGGTATTATTAACTTTTTATTAATAGCGAAATATATGCAAAATAAATTTACAAACAGGTAATTCTGTGATAACAATAAGTGCTGCTATACAACCACTGAAGCCTATGGTATTGATCATTTCACTTTAGGCCGCAGTATTTAATTCGTATCGGTAACATTTAATTGTTTCTCATCATGATTTAATAAAAGTTATTTGCAGCAAAATATAAATTGTTACATTGTATAAAAATATTTTTAATTACATGTTATTAATAAAAATATCTTTTATTTATTATTAATTGACTTGCACTCCCACTAAAACATCTTATTATAAATTAATTAATGAAAGTTTAATAGAAGAACCAAAAAACTCAAAAGAATCTAAGCTGTCAATAAACGGGTAATGAATTCAAATTTTAATAAATAATATTCATCTGAAACAAATTTTGTGTGTACAATCAATTACAAAGATTTTTATATTGCAACATGAATAATGGTGTAATTTCAAGAAGGGATCTAGAACAATAAAATAAATAAAATATTTCCTATAAATTCATGTCTGAATATATTTCATTTTCCATTGGTCTCTACTATGTTAATGCTCTAGTTCCAAAACAGAGAATAAGGTTTTTTGTGAGTTATTAACACCTTAGTCATACAAACTGTTTCTTATGTCCCAGATATCTTTGTTTATCTTTCCAATCATTTTTTCTAAACAACTTTTTCCCATTAATTCTACAACACCATCCATTATGATTACTGTAATTCCAATCGATAACTTGAAGGATAAGGTAATTTTTCAGGCAACCAATGTAAGATCGATCAGGTTTACTAAATTAAAAAAAACTGATTTTTTAATTTAACTGAAAAGTTAAATATTAATTTTAAAATTCTGAAACTATAACATAAGATTTATTTATTTATTAAACATGTATACAGAATTTTGGTAAAATAATTTAATTAATTTTTTTTTTTTTGGCTTCAGTCATTTGACTGGTTTGATGCAGCTATCCAAGACTCCGTATCTAGTGCCAGTCGTTTCATTTCAGTATATCCCCTACATCCTACATCCCTAACAATTTGTTTTATATATTCCAAACATTTATTCTTATGATATGAATTTCTGTTTAAAAAGCATAAAATGGCAGATAAAAAATAAAGCTTTTTGAAGATATATTAAGGAATTTTTATTTATTTTATTCACCTTTGGAAAATATTTAACATTAGATTGAAAATGGTAATTATATTTGCCCTCCTTACAAACTCTTATAATGTGTATAAAACATAATCTGATACTAAATCAGATTTAATAAATGGTTTACTGGTCATTGCTAATGCTTAAGAACCCCATTAAATATGTATTTTATTAATTTCATACATTTTTGTGTTAATCAAATTTTTAAAAAAATGGCATGCAATTTTCTTCTTTTTTTTAATGCCATAAAAGTTGTAGGTGACTTGATATGAATACCAAGTCACTTCCAAAATTAATACAGCCATCTTTAAGAATAACAGGATTTCATGCCAAGCTTACCATGAACTTACTTGAGCTTACTACCATGAGCTTATGTCACTGAGCTGAATATACATATCACAACAGCTGTTGCCAATCCCACCAAGATATAAGTGATATTCAATCCTACAAGTGATTTCTACAGTCTCTTTACCACTGGAACTGACTGTACAGTGAATATCATTACTCTCATAGAAAGCAACACTGACTATTACCTGTACAACGTTATTTTTTCATGTTTCACTGTATAAGAGAGATTGAGGCAGGCAGTTCAAAGGAGCGGATTAATGTACCCCTTTCTGTAGTGAAAGTGTTCTGTAGTGTTATACCCACTGTTTCACATCAGAAGAAAATTACTGTATACTACATAATATATAGAATATGTAGGTATATATATATATTGTGTGTTTGTGTGTGTGTGTGTGTGTGTTCATAATGTGTAGAATAATTGATAAACAATAATATGATGTGATTGAATCAATGTCGAATGATTTCAAAAGGGACATAAGTAAAAAATTAATAAAGCAATTTAATTTAATTAATAAATTAGGTAAAATAAGTATAAATTTACACCATAGAACATAATTAAAACAAAAAAAAAACCATTCCATTCATTGTAAGATAAAAAACATTAACTGTTGAGTTTTTTGGTTCTGTTAGTTACATAATGAAATTTTGGTAACAGTTCTCTTTATCTGAAGAAAAAAGTAAACATTTTTAAACAAACACAAAACTAACAAAATAGTATAAATTTAACATACGGTTTAACGAAATATATAAAAATATTGTAGAATTATACATTAAATGTTGAAACTTAACAAATACATTGATAAAAATATAAGAGTATATCACACATTTCAAGTAATAAAGCAGATATTACTTGCTCTTTATATAATACTTTATTTCAAAAGACAAGTAATTTATTCTGCTTTTTTTATATAATTAAAACAATTTTCAGAAAGAAAATCTGATATAGATATAATTTTTCTTTTAACAACATACTATTCCGAACAATTCTGCAATTAGATACTTAGCCATAAAAAAAATTACAACTGGTTAAAACTACCTTTTGAAAATTAAGCCTGATGTTGACAGCAAAATGCACAATAGAAATAAAAATACTAGTTATATGCAGTTAAGCGTACAGCAGCATAAAGCAAACAAATAATTCATCAAAATAAAAAAAATTAATACATAAAATAAGTTCATGGTCCCAAAAAGTAAAAATAAATAATAAATAAGAGAACTGTAAGGCATTTAAAAAATAGACAAGATACATACATACATTAAATATGATCACAAACATATACAGTATAATATATGATAGTCAGAAAGTAGTTTATTAAAGCGTGATTAATACCCTTATTGACAGCTTAATTAGCAACATTTTAAATAAATATAGACTAATTATTTAAACAACATATATAATATATATTATGGTAATGATTAAATGATATAGTAATAATAATTCGAATGTAATTTTTACTCTAAATGGTTTTTTTAAATGACCGTAAAGAAAAGTGCTTGTTTATAATAATCTTACAGTTATTTATGTTTGGTTTCTTTTCACAAGAATGGGCAATGAACTTTTAAACAGTGTTAAAATCCTTAATACACGCAACCAACTGCAACAGCCTAAATGGTGCACTAGCACTGAAATTTGTGATTTTGTAGCTGTTTCATTACATTACGAAATGTCTCAAACTGACATTTTCTTGTAATAATATAGCTAAATGCATGTGGAATGTATACTGTAAAATCTGTTTATTTGTTTGTTCAATATTTCATGATTTTATTTTTGTATTATTATTTTCTGTAGCTTACTTTTTATATTCATAAACAATACTTAAAAGCTATAATAAAAATAATGGGAAGCCAATATGTTATGACTGTTTCCAATACCAATAAGATTTTCATCTCTTATTCTAAAAAATTGGGTAGTAATCTGAGCCGTAGAAAATTAACTCTTTATAAAATGTATAAAAAATGGTTATTTTTTAGTTAAAAAGTGATCACATAAGTTCTCTGATAATGTTAAATTTTACAACACAATAGTTGTACAAAATGTAGTAAGTAATATTAACATTTTTGGAAATTCAGTGTTAATATTTTAATAATTACTGAGTTGTGATGTTAACTGCTCTATTTCATTAATTACTACCAAACTTTTGTTATAATTCTTAGCTGGGTTCTACAGAATGGGCCATTAACATTAACATTTCCATGTTTCCCTTTGAAAAAACTACTTCTCAGACATTTTTTAAGGTTACATTTTCTATCCACTTCCTTCTTGACAATTCATCCATAATTTCTGTGAGTGCAGTCTTATTCTAACTCTAGTTTCCTTTTTTTCCAGTTTTTTTTTTGTTCATTCAATGTTAAATCATCTTAAATTTGTTTTAGCTTCTTTCAGTAAACTAGAGTTTACTGAAAGAAGCAAAAAAATAAAAAAGTATAAAAGTTTAAAGAAAAAGTTTAAACTTTTCTCTGACCTCTTCATTTCCTAATCTATTCCTGTTGATTTTTCCAATTACATTCCTAAAAAATTTCATTTCTGCACCAGTATACTTTACTTATGCTTCTATTGTTTAGAGCAAATGCCTTTTGATTATCTTAAGATAAGCTAGTAGTTTGTCCTAGACAGAAACTGTTTGCACTTCACTATCCCATAATAATGTTTTTTTAGAATAGCAGAACTGGTTTGCCTTTACTTGTTTTTCTTGGTTGATAATTAATTTGCCGCATAAACTAGTAGCTTCTTGGGGAATATGGATTGAAAAATTTGTAGTGGCTGAAAAATGTCACAACTAGGATTTGAATCCATTCTCTCCTTCTAACTACTTATCCATTCTTCCACTTTCTACTATCACTATTATAAAATGTGGTAATTCTTTAATGTGAAGTATCAATTTGTTATTTTACTTGAATCACATGCTTTATGTTACTCTGGCATATCTGCAATAGTATTTTACTAGTCTCGATGATGTCTTCATTAGAGTTTGTTATTATTTTTTTATTCTTGATGCCGATCTCCACATTGCAATAGTTGCATCTAGAAAAATCAAATTGTAGTCATAATAGTACAAATAGTGGGAATAATGTCTTTCTTACCACACAATCTGAACACTTTAGAACAAAAAACTACTTTTATGATCAACTCTCAAAAACTGCAATTATTACCCAATGAACTTTCTCTCACCCTTAAAACCTCATTGCACTCTTTCAAGCAACTATAATTAGTTTAGTACTAGCACTTACTTTTAATAAATGCAAATTGCATATTTTAAATTTAAATATAATTTACTTAGAGTAAATACATACATTTACATCTTTTAAAACAATAATTCAGCAAACAATGCAACATTACACTTGTTTTTACATATGATTAATTAAGTATTTAAGATAATAACACTTAACACTTATATCTCTTCAAAAAGTAATTTAAATTTTTGATCATCTATAACCCTGATTATGCTCATATAATTTTAATTCAGATTTTGTTTTGCAAGAATCTAAACAAAAAAAATAGTGATTTCAGAGTGGTACAGCTGTAATAAAATAATTTTAAAGTAATTTTTAAGTAAATAATTTTAAATTTGTATAAAGCTGAAGTTCAACATTTATGTTCAACATTTTTTGTTAATTAAATAAAATTTTCAGAAATATAGAGGGGAGTGATTATAATGAGCATTAATCACTGTCTGTGTATGTTAAGATATAAAAACTTACAGTCTGTATGTGAATGAAATTATTGCGTTTATTGAGTCAAGTTGTTAACAGTAAAAAAAAAACTGACTTTTCATTCACAAGACCAAAAATGGACATAAGGAAATATTTTTTAACTGTGAATTTATCACAAGTAAAGATGATTGCTCACATACATACTTTTTTAATTTGAATTTTGTTCTGCCTTAATTTGATTTTATAAAAATTATGACCAAAGTTTGGCTAATTTTTAATTCTTAGTAAATTTCTGCATTAAAATAAATATTGATTATCCTATTATATATAGTTACACAACTAACCAATAAATTAAGGGTTTCAATAATTTGTTCTGATCTGAAAATGTGTTTTAATAAACAAGCTGAATGCAGTATTCCTCCAGATATCAGATCTTATTTATTATCTCGAAAAGAACTTCAAAAAGAGTATCGATCGAACGATAAGATCCAAAGAACGATCCAAAGAAGAGAACGATCGAAAAGAGTAAAAATTCAAAAAAAAATTTAATGAATATTTTTTCAAATTTATTTGTTTTAATTGTTGTCCTTTATAAAATATTTTACTAAAATTCATCCACAGTATACAAATCACAAAAAAAAAACTCCTTACTAAATGAGAGAAGGAGCTTCATTTGAAATTTAAAAAAATGTTTATTTGATGTACATGATTTTTGGTTTAAATGTCAGTAGCTGATTTTTTCCGAAGATGCATTCTGAAATTGAGCAAAAACAATATAATAAGGGAAGAAAGGTTAATTTTTTGTCCTGTTAATCTCATTTTTTTGCAAACTGCATCTGAGTGAGTAACAATAAATATTGATTTTCTATCAAAGGGCAGTATTTTAATGGTTCATCTTAAGAAAAGTAGATGTTTCTAGGATTTTAACTTCAGTATCTGGTTAAAGTTAATTTTTCAAACCTCTTCATTTGTAATCTATTTTACTTTAGTTAGAACAAATTATGTTATTACTCATACTCCTGTACAACTAGTAAAATACACAAACTGAGATAATAAGCACAAATTGAAAGAAGTAATCATTGAAAAAAAAGCTACTTTCTTTCAGGTGCATGAAACAGAAACATAACATGAATATAAAATACATCTTAATAATTTACAGATATAACTTTATTTATATACAGTACATTAATAGCATTTAGCTAAAAATAATTATATTACTTGCCTTCTTATGCAAATTGTGGAACAGTAAAATTCAGTCGTTTTTGTAAATTTAATTTATGGGAACCATACAGCTATGCTTATAGTGTGTGACACAATCACTTATATAGTGAGAGACTCAAAATGGTAATACATGAAAAATAGCGGTGTAAAGTATTATTTTCTTTTTAAGTTTTTTGCTCACCTAATGATGGAGTTACATGAAAAAATGTTTACCAAAATCATTCTTAAACTTCAATAAATAAAATGGTAGAAAATTTGTCCAGATCTATGCAGTAGTTCTTGAGTTTAAAGTAAATACTGGTGCAAACAAACATGCACGCATAGAAAAATATACAAAGAAATTCTAGAAATGGTGTACATAACAAAGAGTGTACCGGATGATCTATTTTAACTGATATTTCATTATGTAATTTTTATAAAATCTTTTCCAACTATTATAATACTGCCTCAAAACAAGGTATTAGCCCAAATGGTTGTAAGGTAGTTGACCTTTCTAACTAAACATCAGGTTGATTGCTCTAGAACTGAGACATTAATTTGAACCGCAGCATTAAAAGTTAATCACTGTCAAACGTCCTTTACAAAATAGTAATTTACAAATACACCAACTCAGTGTAACTCACAGTAATTATATTAATGTCTAACCTCTTAGTAAATAAGATTTGTGATTAATATAAAAATGTTTGTTTGTGTTCCACAAATTTTTATAAAATAAAAAATAATAATAAATTATGAATAAAAATCAAAATCTGTATGCATGTTTGTGAAGAATTTCAAGATCACTCATTATAAGTAAAACATTAAAGATAATAATAAGATGAAAACAGTTATTTTTTCTTGTAACTGATAAACCGACCCCATCACATAAATTATTTCTAAGTTTCTTAAACCATATTCATATATGTATTACAGCTATGTGCATTACATTATTTTACAAAAAGTAGAATAATAATTAAGAAGAATATTTTTGTTATAAAAAAATTTTATTTTAAAAACATTAAGACTAGAATGAGATAAAGAATTTGAAGTAAAAAAATTTATGTATAAATAGATAAATATATTTTATATGTAATTACAGATTAGATAGTAAAAATACAGACAGGAAAATTTACAGAGAAAAGACACATACAATATAAAAAATCTTCAGGATGTCAGATATTTAAATAAAATTCTTTTTATAACACATTAATAAATACTTTTAAGTATAATGTATAATAATACTGTACATAGCGCAAAGTGTGAAAGATCTATGCATATAAATATTTTATTAATTTATAAGCATTAACAAGCCCACAAATATGTGACATAAAACTTTTATGATATTAGATTATTAATTACATTTTATCAGTCATATTTTTTTAATCTGAAAATAAAATAAAATAAAACTGAATAATTATAATAAAAAATTGTATAAATGATAAAATGCTAATTAAAGTAATCTATTCATGTAATAGGTGAAAAAATTAATGAAGTGTTTGTTGTTAACTGTAAATATGATTATGTAACAGCCAAAGTACTTATAAATCAATGTAGTATTCATTTAGTTGTAAGAATAAAGAAAAAATGTAAGAAATTGAATAAAATAACTTTTATGTAGAATTAAAATTTTTGAAGTTATCAAATTATTTTCCAATGTGATTAATTATTTTAATTTTGCCGTATGTTATGACTTAATAATAATATAAATTGAATGTTTTAAACCTCCCTCCAAGAAAAAAACTGAGTACATATTTTTCTATCTGAAGTTTTAATTTAAACCTCTCTCTTTCTTGGGTAGCAGAATATTTAATTCCTAAACAGGAGGTTTGGATGAAAGTTATTTCCAAATACAATAATCTCCATATTTAGCCACTTTCAGCATCATAAAGATGAGATGGGGAAAAATGACAAATTACAGAATTCATGAATGTGTAACATTCATTTAAGAGTTATAGGACATTTGAAAAAACGAAAATGCCAATACTGTAGCATATGTAATTAATAATTATGTTTTAGAAAACATAGAATTACCATATAATTATTTTTACTCTGTATAAAAGGACATCATCAAGTTACATACATATATATATATATATATATAATAAAATTATATATAATATAATGAAAATATTTAAACGAGCCATGTAAAATTAAAATTATAAGCAAACTAGTACCATAACAAAAAGAAAAAAGTGTTACAACAAAAAGTGTTTATAAATTTAACAATGGTTTTAACAATGGTTTTGACTTTATTTGAAGAATTTTACATATAATGAATATTTATATGTATATATACACACATTACATATACGTACACATGTATATAGATATATGACTATACAGACATATATATATTATATTGCTTTATATTTATTTAGAATTAATATTCAATTTTTTTACTGTTTTGAAACCTGTATTTTTTTATAATTTTGTGTCAACAATATTAAAACATATTTTTAATAATGCTGAACCATTTTCTCATTATTATTGTAATTGCTCAAATCAGTGAAAATAAAAACTCAAATACTAATAGATGACTAGATATCGACTAGAAAAACTGACTGATATGAAGTACATCAAGACTAATTTCATTTTTACTGCAGTGAAAAAAAAAATATTTTTATTCATGAAGATCAAGTGCTTTATTTGATGAGAATTTTGAAGTTGTTTTTTCATAAAAATAAGAAGAATTTTATTATTAATAGGTGACTAGTTATTGATTAGACATGGTATATCATCTAAAATTTCATAGAATTTAACGAATGAACAGAAAACAAAAAAAACAGATGATTTCAAACAACCAAAACAATAATATTCTTAAGATTTCGGCAAGAGTTTGCTGTCAATTGAAAACATCAAAATTCATCAATTTATTTATTTATAATTCTTCAAAAAGACATTGTCCGAATCAAAAAAGTACAGATATGTATGAAAGGTGAGATAATAATTGCTATATATTTTTCCTACTTCATTTTCTCAAACACAACTATATACATCGTTAAATATTTTCTTCCTGCTCTACTAATATTGTAGCTAATGATAGAAGTTTTTTAATATAAAACAAATACAATAGTTTTAGGAAGTAATTCTTCCAACAGGAAATGAAGTAAGGCTTTCATCAATGGAAATGGTGAGCCAGCACAACAGCCCTAAGCAGGTAGTCCCTCATTGCGATACGGTATGTAGGCCAACACCCCATGTTTCCTTAATGATTAAAATCAACCGACTTTCTCAATGATTAAAAGAAAATAAAAATAACTTCTGGTCCTGGATTAAGTCTCAAAAACTGAAGTTGTCTAAATAAATACAAAAAGAAGAGGGAAATGACATTTATTTTGTAAAAAAAATTAATACCACAAGGCAGAATGTGAATAAGTAATAATTTTACAACTGTGCATTCAATATAAGACATAAAAAAAGTTAAAAATCCCAAATTTATTGAGCGAGTAGTCAGAATTATGGATTCAATCATTTTAATTTAATAAAAAAAAGTGTTAGACAGGATGTGAAAACTTTACAATCTGGTAGTTTTATTTTTTAGGCAAAATCACAGACATCAGAATCCTACAGTATGAAATGATACTTTACAGCAGTCAATGCCGTCGTAATAAAAAGTAATAGTGAACAGGAAAAAAAATAAAAAATGAACATGTACAGAATTTATCTTTTGTGAGAAAAATAAATATATTCAAATATTTTGTAATGAATCCAATTATCAAGTCGTGCAGGTGAAATGTGGAAATATGTATATTAATGCTTTCATCCATTTCTATAATTCAGTAAATAAAGTAATATCAATAAATAGCACAAAAGTATATCAATTTATTTTTAAAGACAAATGTGTATAAAAAAATTCAAAATATAATGGAAAACACTAAAAATACTTCAAATAAATTGTATTTGAACTTTTAAATTTTATTGTAAAAGGTGTTTTTTAAAATTAAATTTCCCAACAATATGAACAATTATTTATTGAATCAAGTAATATTAAGCAAGATATATCAGGGATAATAGATTTCATTTTTTTAAATATTATTAACTTTCATTTACTACTGGAATTATAATATAACGTAGTCATAAGATTGTTTTCTGGAACACACTATAAATAATATTGACAATACTCCTGACACTGTTTCATGGATTAAAAAATTAAACACTAGTAACCACTCCACTCCTAGATCTTATTAATTAAAGTAGGTTTAATAAGACTATTAGAACTGAAAAAAAGCCTGCTTTAAATTGTGTGTTATCCAGTCCAATTAACACACATATATCACTATCCTAATATTTGCTATTTAATTAACTTACTAAAATCAATCATTTTTTTAAAATCATAATACTTTTTGCTTATTATACACATGAATAAATAATAAATTTACTCTATTTTTTAAACTAAATCATTTAAATATGTATTAGCTTACTCACAGTTATAATTAATTGCAATAATAATAATATAGTAAAACTAAGAAATACAACATTCAGTATTTGGCTATTGACAGTAAACATCCACTACACAGCAACAACAAACAACATTTATCTTCAAGACCTATTTGGTTTTTGTTTTTTCAATAAATGAGGTATATTATAATTGTTCAATATAATTATAAAACATACTAATATTTACTAATTAAACAAAATCAATACAAGGCCAAATTTTATATTACAATAAAAATGCTACATTATTTTATAGCATATACCAGTTTAACTAAATGTACTAAAAAGTTTACAACAGAATAAAAATAATCTATTTAGAAAAAATAATTCCAGTGATATACTGCTAAATTGTGACCTTATTAATATTCAACATATAAGTAAACACACACAGAGCTTAAAATTATTAAAAGTCTAAAATTATACTTAGGAAATGGAACATAACTTCATACCACACAATAAATCAAAATGTTACCATACTATTTTACAGTACAACATTATCAGTGTGAAATAAGACTGGAGATCGCCTGAAATACCAAAGATTTATTAAATCAGATGAAATCAATGTAGAGAAATCTTTTAAATTCAGATCTTTAAAAAAATCTTCTTTCAAAAAAAGAAGAATTGCTTTCCACAAAAATGGTTAAATGAATTAGGCACATGAACAGTTTTATCAAGTGCATTACTTAACTTGGCTGTTTTGAGTTTGTTATAATGTCTCTCCCATAAAAGTACAGGTTATATTATAAAGTACACATATAGTTTTCCCTGTCATAAGGTACTACATGAATTTATTATTGTTTTGAAAATGGCCATTCCATAGTTATCAAGTAATAATAATTTATGCAAATAAAATAGCTATTTTACAATGTAGTAACTATAGTACAATGCATTTTATATAGCAGTGGTTTCTAACATGTGCCTGCAGAACCCGTTAGGGTTCTGCACTGCTTCAGGAAAATAAAAAAATAAAAATTTAATAATATTAAAGACTAAAAACAAAAAGTAAAATCAAACTAAGAAAACTAAAATCTGTTAAATGCAAATGTTTTAAATTTTTTTAATGTTTGGAAGAACTTTTATGATAGTTTCATTAGATGAACGTGGTATAATTGTTTAGATCTGTAATTTACATTCGCTTACTAGCTATCCTTTCCCTTTGACGACATAATAGATGTATTGGTACAGAAGATCATTTAGTATGTATCAGTAACACAGATTATTAATATACATTTGTCACAAGTAACATATAATTGAAATATAAGCAGTCCCCTTAGTGTTTTTGACATTAAGTGGGCGTGAAAGAGATTTACATTACTTTAAATACTATCAAATTGAATTTAAATAAAAAAGTCTTAAATTTCACTCAGAAATTAAGCAATATTGTACTTTTTTTTAGAATTTACTTCTTTGAGAATACTAGATAACATTCTTGATCCATAGTTAGAACACATCAGAAACCAACTGATAGATAATTACAACTGAATTAATTTTGGATTGTAATTGTTTAAAGAGACTAGGAATTCAGACTAACTGCACTGATAAGTGTTGAATACCAGTTTGGAATCACCTGAATGTAGTTGTATTGCATTTAGTATGGAAACAGTGACAATTTTTCACATAATATATCATGATGCTTAACAACTTTCTTATAGTAAAAATTTAACATAAATTATACTTTTAAAGTTATTGATTTTAAAGAAACACTTTTCATAAATTATTATTCTCATTTCCAAACTTACTGAAATAACTATGACATTGAGAAACAACATTACTTATTTTACAGAACATCAAAATTTTCAACATTATACAAGATTGTTTGGTTGTAAAATTTTCATACAAACAGAATTATAAATAAATTTTAAGAATTACCATACGTTGCTAAATTACACATCAGAGTTTTTCAACCTTTTACAGCTCACAGAACGTAAAATAATGGTGCAAATTAATATAGCAGCAACAGATGTTAAGAGAAAAATAATAATTTTTTTGATTTTAAAAATAAAAAAAAAATTAGGACAGGAATAACTTGTATATTGGTATTTTATATTTAACTAATTGAGACAAAAAAACTCATCAATGATTAATCAAGTTATCTTTATAAATATGATAAATAATTAACTTTTGGCAGATATTTAAAAAAATCAGTACTCTTAAAGTACTAAAAGAAGTGAATAATAAAAAAAATATTATGGAGAATACTGATCTTTTACTAGGTTTACTGAAAACATGGAAGAACAACAGGGTCAAACGACTGTTCCCAGTCAAAATGATCTTAGAGTTAATGGCTCTAACTCTCTATTTTTGGTATTTTTAAATAAATGAATAATTACGAATATTGTCATATTTCATCAAATTACTGAAATTTTAATATGTAGTATATATAAAAGTAGTAATATGTAGTATATTATATATAATATATTTTTAATTAGTTAAACTTACTTGTAAAGAAACTTAACTAATTTGCACTCATGAAATTTTGCAACTCAGTACATTTGATGTTCAGTAATATCAGACCTCCAGAACATTTAATATTATATTGTATTTACAGTAGTAGTTTTAATAAGTCGTTATTGCCATAGATAACATTTTTAATCTGAACCAACAAAATTCTATTTAAATATAATCATGAAACGCTAACAATTTTTCTTTATGTACAATGTTGTTCATTGTTATCTAACCTTTATGCATCAGTCATTAAAAGATGCAAATATTGTTTCACGAACAAATTCTATGTAGAGTAATTCTTTATTTCTAAAGATTCAGAAATTCATGTTATTATGAATTTTTATCAGTACAGAAAATTAGAATTCATTAAAATTACATACTGCATATTTATACTTGAGTTAAAATTATGTTAATCATATTTTTTCTTTTGTGAATCTTTAAAATGATAGAATAATAAATTTATATAGTATTATAAGTCAGCAGTACTTTATTTTATTTTAAATATTTAACTATGGTGTGGGACTTTACTTTTCCTGTTATTGTTATGGATATGGGCATAAGGAAAAATTATGGACTAACATTCATAGAGAAATATATATTTCTCCTATTTTCTCATCTATTACTTCATTTATTTCATCTTCCTTGTTAATATTATTTACTTGTGTTCGTACAATAAAACCATTATAAGCATTCAACTGCTTTTTTGTGACATGTTAAAATGATATTTACTACATATAAATACATATGCTGATCTCCGCGGCAGAGTGGTAGCATCTCAGCCTTCCACCCAGAAGTCCAGGCTATGAATCTTGATCAGGAAAATTGATCAGAAAATTCCCACTTTCATATTCCCAAGCACAAGCTTCTTTGTAAGCTTCTGTGGTAAATTAATAAAAAAAACAAAAAAAAAAACATGTAACATAAACATAAACTTTTTAAATGTAATATAAAAACAAGGAAATGAGATTGATAAATGAAAATTAAATTCTACAAGTAAACATACAAAGACATCATCTATACATACAGAAAACAGATATGAGTCAAGTTTGTTTTCTGGACAGATGTAAAACGATAGTTAATAATTATATTTAATTTTCTTGTACCTAAACTGTTCTAATTTAGTCTTACTATTGACATTCGTAATATTAAGATTTTGCTAGTTTTACTGTTTGTGGTAAATTCCTTTGAAAAATATCAGTATTTAATTAATATTGAATAATATTGTTATACAAATCAATTTATAAAAACGTAATGAAAATTAATCTAGATCTATGCTTTTAAATCTAATAAAAGTCATTAAAAAAAAAAATACTACACTTTATTGAGACCATTTTGAACACTTTCCTTCTAAATAATCATTCTGACATGTTTTATTCCTCTTATCAGCATCATACAATGATAATTTGTACTTTAATGTAAAGCTATGTAAAATAAATAATAGAATTAATGTTTTTTTACATTAATTAATTTATGATTTTTGTTAAAAACTGTCTCTTTGTAATAGCATGTACAAACCTTAAAAGCTTTATTGCTATACAATTATTTTGGTTTGAGAAAATTTATTAATTTAATTTTAAAGAATGAACTTAATGAATTTGGGATTGGGTAAATTAAATATTTAAGTATAATATTTAATATATGCAAATGTATTACATTGTCATACAAATAATAAAATGTACATTAAAATATGAATCTTCCATTTACAAGTACTTTTATTATTTCACTCATCTCTTTTTTCCTGCTACCTATGGAATTTTTTTGTTTTCTTGGAAAACAATCAGATAATGCTGCTTTACTTGGTTGAAAAACACTACTGAGTATATTATAATGATGTTATATGTGTAATTAATAGCAGTAACAGAGGCAAAGAAACTTAATTAAAATAAGATTTTTTAAGTAAAAACTGATAGCAGTTTAATACAGCATCAGAAAGTGCATTAATAAACACAATATTTAAAAAAATATTATTTGTAATATATATATTTTTTATGTTATAACGGATTATGAATAGCAATAAAAAAAAAAAAATTAATATAATAATGAGTAGTATTAAAAATAATTGTCTAATCTTACTTAACTCTCTTAAAACTTCAGAAGAATTAATCAATCAGTTTTTACCATTTATAGAAAATTATCTTAAAATTCATACAAATTTATTAATTGTTTATTTTCTGTTTGTAATAATGATAATAATTATTGATTAATTAATTAATATTATTAATAATAATGGTAACATTATCATTATTATGCAAAATAATGAAAATCATTTGAAAAATATTTATACTAAATTAAAAAAGGCTTTTTAATTATTAAAGGCACACATTATGCAAGATGATCTTGCATATTTAATCAAGGATTGAGTTGTGTGGCTAACATTATTAAACTGTTTGGTACTCAAGTTCCAAAACTAATATTAGTAACAGTAAAGTTTCTTTCACTACATAATTCTAGCAAATAAGAAAAAAAAGTAAATCATACACAACCTAAAAAAAAAAAAAAAATCAAAAAATCACTGTTTATGAATTGTAGAATGCAAAATTAAAGAAATAATAAAACATCTTTTTTTTTTGAAAAAAGATTTAAATTAAAATTACAGACTACAAATAAATAAATAGCTGCAAACTTATAAAATTCTTAAGAAATTCAATTAAGCTATTAAATATTATATCTATTTTAATTCTTAAATAATCATAGATCTATGACATAATGACTGACTAATATTGACTACATAAGATGATCTGTTATTTAAACATTTACTAGACGATTTTACTAGACACTTTTAATACATTTAAAAAAGATTAAAAATAAAAAAGCAATTCTATCAGAAAATAAATAAAATAAAAATTAATTAAAATACCAAGATTATGATTTTAATTTCTATTTTGAAAACAATATAATAATAACAACAATGCAAGCTTCTATGAAATTACCTAGCATTAAAACAAAGAATTAAATAATAATAAAAAAAAAAAAAAAAAAAAAATACATTTACTGTAGCACTATATATGACAGTAATGGTTTATCATAGTTTACTAATTTTATTTTGTTGAAAACTAGACAGGTTCCACTTCATGGCAGACTTCCATGTAGTCAGGATGACGCATTATATCCTTTATCAGATCCTTTAATATTGTGTATCGTGGAAATATGGGGTACACTTTTGAGTTGACATATTCAGTCTAAAAATTAGAAAAATCGTTTAATAACAATATAAATTTTATGAAAGCCATAAACACAACAATTTATACATTTTTAAATTACAGTCGGCAAACTGAAAATAGTCCAAGTACATATAAATAAGAAAACAAAGTACAGTATGAACTAATGTTGTTAGTTTGGATAACCTTTTCTGTAGACTGTATTATTCATTACCACTGCAATCCTTCTATAGATATCTGACTTGAAAATGGCATAATAAATAAAACTATGGCATAATAAATAAAACACTTTTGGACTGCCATTTACCTAGCCTGAAATGTCAGCTCCTCTGATGTACTGAATCACTGAGAGTCGATGGTTATCCTATTATTTAATAAGCAGTCCTATTATTTAATGATGATGTTTATTAGTATAAACATCATCAATATTATACCAATTACAAGCGCATATAAATATAACTCAAATGAAGTATTTTGATAAACTTCATTCATGTAAGTGGACATTCACTTTATGACTCACTTGATGAAGGGTGTGTAATAAAATCTATTAATACAAGTAAAAACTATTTGTTTT
Organism: Lycorma delicatula; assembly: GCF_047948215.1. Taxonomy (NCBI): domain Eukaryota; kingdom Metazoa; phylum Arthropoda; class Insecta; order Hemiptera; family Fulgoridae; genus Lycorma; species Lycorma delicatula. The sequence continues at coordinate 203,318,580 of NC_134457.1, read as the reverse complement.
TGTATTGTAAACAGTAAGAAATATTTGTAAGTATGCTAAATATTTTTAAATAGATTATTGTCTGAAATTAAAAAAATGGAAATAAATTTTAATTATGAAAAGAATTTTTGCTGTTTATGAAAATAGTTAAACAACATACTGTGTTGCAAAATACTCAGTTACTGAATGAGATGAGCCTAAAGAAAAGAGTAATATAACGCCTTGTATAGTGATTGTCTGCCATGTGCAAGCAAGGTTTTATTTTAATAGTATGCACTCTACTCCACATTTCAGTTACATTACAAATAAATTGGGGCAGAGTTATAGTTAAAACACAAATGAAGAACCTTAGCAGATCTGGGATACCTAACAAATACCAACATCATTTTATTTAAAAATTATGGTGTAAGTTAAGTTTAACTAAATTATAATGACTGTTTAGATGACTAATAAGCTTATTCTTTTATTTTGAACTGTATTTCAAAACTACAATTTTTCAAGCAGGGAGATAAGTAGTTCACAGTAAAAAAAATTAACCTCAAATACATCAATAGAAATGATCTTTTTAATATCTAATTCATATGATTTTTTTAAAGAATTTTCATAATTTTGGATATATATATATCTGTGATACACAATCATAAATAATATCTACAGAGAAAAAAGTTATAGATAATAATTATGCACTTTTTAATAATTCTTTGAAAAAAAAAAATGAGTTAATTTAATAGCTGTATAAAATGATTTGAGGCAATTTTTTTTATTAGTTTTTACATTTTTACCATTCAGTATATTTTCTTTATATAAAAAATCTTTTCTTTTAAGCAAAACTGAGTTGAAATCCATAAATTTTGTTTCCTTCACAAGTTCAGTCTCTCATGATTAGATTTTTATGGTATAGTTTGGTTCAATGTTCTCTCTGTAAGGGGACGTCTGTTACAGCAAAAGAAATATTTTGTTTCTACTTTTTATTTTTTATAAAACAGAGGTCCTCTTGTAAACAAAGATTTGTGTGGTGGTAGATGCTTACATCCAAATGAGATATTTTGATATATTAGTAAAAATACGCTTAATGAACTGATAGCTTTGTCAAAAAAAATTCAAGAAAATTACTACTCACACATCCAGGAGTGAGCAGTATCCTTCTTTGATCAGCATGCCAAAATATCAGAGAAGCATACCACTGATTACATCACAGTTTATGTTACATTATTGTGACTATGTTTACCATATGTTAATTAGGGGTACTACTTCATTATAACAATGTATAATAATGTGTTCAAAATGTATAACATTTTCAGTCATGTAAGTGGGATATTATCATTTGTTACCCTTCAACTCTCTCCTATTAATCAACATAAAATTAAAATGTCATTAATAATGTACAGATGATTTATATAGGTATATGATATACACATCTATATAAGTAACAGGCAACATACCTGAGTGGTTATTAAATATTTAGTTAAATTTAGTTACCAGAGTACAGTAAATGGACTGATAACTTTGTCAATTGTCGGGCTTCAAGAAAATTACCTATTCACATGAGAGTAAGCAGTTACATTTTTGATTCAGCATGCCAAGGTGACAAAGAAGCATTCAACTGACAACATTATAGTTTATATTTCACAGGTATGAAAACAAATGCATGATTCATTTTTCATTCTTTTTTTTTCTAATATACTCAATCAACATGGACTCATTTAGACAAGATATTGGTTTATAATTGCGTGTTTGTACTCCAATGGAGTCACATAATATCTTTAAAAAAATCTTTTGGAAGCACAGGTCATGAGTTATATTTTTTGTTTTTTTAAATTTAACTTTATTTTTCCAAGCATATTAATGAGCACAAAATAAAAATAAGCTAACTGTTTATATTTAATATAAACATCCAAATTAAAATAAGAATATTTTACAGGACAAGTTGTAACAGAGTTATCACATTGTAGGTACTTACTTTTAATTCGCGTATTAAATTCCTTAGCCCAGTGTATTTTTTTAACAGGCGATATAAATCATTAGTCATCTGAGTATTTTCTGCTTCTATCTGAGCAGTTACCATATCTGAAACAAAGTATTTAAATAAAGAAGTTAAGTAATATAACATAACTGGAAGTTCTGTAACAGTAGATATCATTTATTTTATACTACCTTTAACAAATTGAGCAATGAAATGAAATAATTGAATTAATATTGTGAAAATTCAAATAAATAATACACAGAATAATTGTCAAATGTATTTGATTGCAGAAGGTCTAGCAAATGTTAAAAATAAATTTTATGTGTTAGCATTATTGTAAATACTGTTTCCAAGGACACTAGAGGTAGGTGAATGATGAATTTTGAGGAGGAACTTTTCACTATATTTCTGTTCTGTTTGGTTTTATAAGTTTTTATATGCAAACAAATTCTTGTTTGTTAAAATGCTATCTGAAAGGAAAACAAAAAATAAATTTATCAAAAAACAAGGAAGATTAAATATTTAATATTTTGGTTAGATAAAGCTTTGTTGCTAAACAGTAATGACAGAACTGTATCTGAATCAAATGTTAAAGCAAGAGTAAAATTTGAGTAAAGCAAGAAAGAGTAGTAGTGTTGTAGGCATAACTACTGAGAGACAGACTGATATGAGGAGTAGGTTGCTTCAGGAGTGGAGAAGAACCATGTGCACAGTCTGTTCAGATCACTAGCTTGGCAATAAAATTTACCTCCACTGCACTGCTACTTCAGACTCTGTCTAAAAAAGATGACGGCTGCTAATTTGAAATGAGAAATTTTACAAAAATTCATACTGCACATATTGTAGAATTTAATAATAAGGCACATTACTGGCAGATTCCACTAAAATCAGCAACCATAACTGTGTTACAAAACACAAATGAAATGCTACTAGATTGATTTAAAACAAGAACTCATTTTATTCACTCAGTTATTAATAATAATGAAACTTGAAAAATATTTTTAAACCAATAATATACTATTTATGTAATAGTTATTGCAGATAATTAGAGACCAAAGTTCACACATCCCCATCTTTTGTTGTTATTTGTCTTGAGGTTTTTCTTTCTATTTGATCTTGAAAGTCTTTTTAATTTGAACAGTTCTTTTATGTTTAGCTTCTCCTTTGCTATTTAACTTTTCTTTTTATACATGATCTATTTTTTATTATTTAACAAATAACCTGCTTCTTAAATTAACAAGCAGCTACTTAGAACAAATAATGAAATAATACTATCAGTTATGTAACTACTACTGCTATAATAATAATTTTTGTACGGGGTTGGCTTAAGCTGCGTGTTATCTGGCTAAATTACATTATCTTTAATTATCTAGTAAAATATATTTATGACTTAATAAATTACAGTATACATAAACAAAGTACATTATAAATCAGATTTTACAGCTGAATATGAAAAGTAAAGTAAAACTTGATTTGTTTATTGTTTACAAAACAATAAATAAATTTTCTAGACATCATTATTATAAGTAATAGCTAAAAAAAGCATAGTTTCAAAACACTCAGAGAGCAAAAAAATGGTGGACACTCTCATTCACAACACCACAAATCATCCAGTCTTACATAAACTATCTGCTTTTAGAGATCTGATCAACACATTACTCATCATACCATGTCATTTAAAGATCACACAGGAAAACCACCACTGTATCACTGTAAGATATCTACCACACATTAATGAATATAATAGCATACTTACTGACTCATTTCTAGGCAAAATAAAATATTTATAAAGATAGAAACAAATATATCCAAAATGATTAATACTTCTAGTTCTGATATCCATGATGAACAGTGTTTTAAAGAATTAAAAAAAAAATCAACTAAATACTCATACTGTTTATTTTAAGGTCAAAGTTAGAAAAACTCTACCTATATCTGACCTAACTTTCATTCTATACTCAGCTTCTTCAGAGACTCTCTAGTCTTCCTGGGTTAAGACTAGCTTTACTTTGCATAAAGTCTGATTCTTCACAAGAAAGCAAATTATATACTCCAATCAGAGGTAGTTCCTGTATTTGTTGACTGTTTCAATTTCGGTTGAAACAGTCAACAAATACAGGAACTCACTATAGATGGGTTTCAGGAAAGGTTGATAATGCACTACGTCAGTGCACCATGTCGGTGTATACACTATGAATGGTTATTGAGAGACACCAAGAATTTAATCGTCCTATATATCTGGTATTTGTAGATTGAGAAAAGGATTTTGACAATGTTTGTAGATCTATGATGTAAAAAATAATGTTGGATAATGGATACCCCAAACAACTTGTTACTTCTGTTACTGGTTTATATTCCCAAACAACTATTATGATTGATGTGGGAGATGGAAAGGTAGTTGAGGAGCTGAGAATAAACAAGGGTCTTTGACAAGGTTGTCCAATATCATCAACATTATTTAATATTTAACTGGATGAGCTAATATCAATTTGGTGAGGTAAAGTTGACGCTGCTGTGCAGCTTGGACTAGGAATTTTTCTTGACTTTTTAACATTTGCTGATGATTGTATAGGAAAGCGAACACAAGCTACAAGTGGCAGTTCATCAGCTCCATTTTCTCAGCAAAGAATTCAACATGAAGATTTTGCAGCAGAAATTCAAAATTTTGTTATTTTGTGGAAAATGGTCATTATGTTCCAAGATGTGATTGATGGGGAAATTGTGGAACAGGTGGGAAACTTCAAATGTCTGGCGTGTGACCTGTCCTTCAATCACGAACATGATATAAATGGAAAATTGACTAAATTTTAGTGTGATTTGTGGACTGATACATTATACTCTGAAAGGTTACACCAGGAAGGATACCCATATTAAATTTTATAAAACAATGGTCATTCCTTTACTTAGATATGATAATGAAGTGCGGTCTAAGAGCAAATTGTCTGATTTCCATATACAAGTGGCGGAGATGAAGTTCTTGCAAAGTGTGAAGAGTTGTATGAGAGAGGATCATATTAGGAATAAGGTCATTTGCGAAGAGAATAAGGTACAATCAATCAACAACGTAACAATCAGATGATATTGAGAAAGATGGATGAGTCACCTGTTACGAATACCTTAACATAGGTTGCCATTACGTGTGTGATATTATAAACCAACTGGAAGAATAGATGCAGGCAGACTGAAACGTCGATAGGTGCCAGAACAGGCTAATAAGGCCTAAACTGTGAAGGAGGAAGAAGAAGTTTCATAATAAATTATACAGCATGACAAAATTTTAAAGATAAACCAAAGTTTAGATTTTAGATTAAAAAACATTTTATTTACATGTTAAAATATTTTTAATCACTTTTTATGATCATTAGTACTATAGTCTAGCCTACAACTACTTCTAGCAAGTTAAACTTTACTAATGCCACTGAAGATAAACTGATTGGACATTTTTAATTAAGATGATCTATTGTTTAAATTTGGTCAGTTTGTCATTAAAATGATTAATTTAGCATAATTTTCATCTTTAACTGTTACATACAAAAAAGAAAGAGAAAAATTATTTAAAATTTTTTTAAATTTATACAAACCCTGTTACATATACAAAAATATGTTATGAATGTTTAAAAAAAAAAAATACAAACCGCTAAGTCTCTCCAATCGTTCTTTCTTCTTTTCTTCCTCCTCTGCAATTTTGGCTGCTGTTTTAACACCTTCTCCAGATTTCTGAGTTTTTTCCATGATCGTACAGGCTCGTAGGACAAATGCAGGAACTGTTTCTTGTTTTTCCTGTCTTGGAATGTCTACCAAAGTCCAGTATTGAGTTTCTAAACGTATAACTTCCTATAAATCACAGAAATAATTATTTAACAATATCTATTTTTAATTACAATCATTTAGAAGTTACCTCTAAAGGTATAACTTTATCTTTGATTACTGTAATTGGTATAAATGACCAATTCGATTGGGAGGGGAAAGGAATGAATTTAGTGAAGCAAAAACATGTTTTCATCACAACTTAAAAAGAATAAAATGCTCTTATGACAAGCATTAATTAGTATATTCTCCATGAACATTGGCTCTACATATGATGGCTTACATTCAAATAATGATGAATGATAGCAGATTATTAATAACCTACAACTTTAATTTTGATAACTGATTTATATTATTTTCTTGTTTGCTGTTTTACTTCTAAAGCTTATGAAGTTACAAGATACACAAGTATTATTTTATAACATCTTCCGAATGTAGTTGTTATGTAGTCTTATACCATATAAAAAGTGAAAATATGTGGAGGACAGGTAGATTAAGTGTATTAAAATTAATAAAACTACATTATATTTGATTTTCTTTATTCATTTTACTCAGTTGTTTGATGCTTATTGGGACTTAAGCATCAGGAGGAATCTGCTTATTGGAGTATTTGGAAATTTGTATGATCCTGAATTCATATTTTTGTCTCTTGCATCTAGGATGTACTTACTATGTGGGATCTATTGTTGAGCAGACCAGATGGATTTTATCAATTGAGAACTGAGCTTGGTAAAGCAAAATCCATTATACTAGTATGCTGGCCTCTAATTAAATTTTAAAAACTTGAAATTTACTGTAAAGATATTAGGTAGACATTATTAATGATGTGATATTTCTGATGTCAATGATCTGATATTTCAGATATATTAGTATATTAGTTAATGTTTAGCTGGATGCTAATTTAAAGAGCTGTAATTTCTTTTTATAAAAGAAAATCCATAATACTTCAGCTCAACTTCAAAATTTCAAGAAAGTAATAATAACTAAACGTAAGAGGAAATTTAGTAAGTTGTAAGACCAAGAAGAAACAACATAATTAAAAAGGGTAAACAAAATCACCAAAGAGAAGACCAAAATCAATCAGTTCTATTATATAAAATCTAGTAGGAGGATTTAAACAAGAATCTAGGAGGACATAAAAAGAAGGGATTGTAAAAAAAAAACAAGAAAATAAAGTTTAAAGTAAAAAAAATTCTAAATAGAACAACCATAAGCAAAAGAAAACTTGTTAAGTGTAAAAAAAAGGTTCAAGAGAGAAATCTAAAGAGTAAAATTAAGTAATAAAACTAATACACAAACCCCCTAAAAATAAGATAACCAAACAGTTCTATTATATAAAATCTAGTAATATCTAAACAAGAATCTAGGAGGCTATAAAAAAGGAGTGACCCCCCCGAAAAAAAAAAACAAAGGTTAGTCAAAAAAATACCTTTGTAAAAAGAGAACCACAAGGCTAAATAACACTTGCTAGTTGTAAAAAGCGTTTAAGAAAGTAAAAAAAAAAAAAAAAAAACTAAAGCCGGAGAGTAAATTTAACAAGAAAAGTTCTGATAAAACTAAGCAGAAACAAATTTAATTAAAAAATAGGTAAGAAAAAAAGGAAAAACAGAAAAAAGAAGGCGATACCTAAGATTACAATAATATAAAAACAGGCATCTATAATTTAAATAAAAGAAGACAAAAACAAAAATAGTAGAACCATAACAATAGTAGTGAGGATGGTATGAAGCATGGTTGGGAGAAGGGAAGTCACCCTGGTCATTTTCTGGTGCTTTTTATGGAAAGTTTAAAACTGAAATTTTGTGTAAAAAATAATTTAAGAAGATATAAATAAAAGATATTTCATTTTAACTATATAAAACATTTTTATGAATTAAAATCTTAAATTTGCAAAATTGATTCTTTTCTAACATTTAATGTTACATTAACTAAGTAAAGTTATATAATTTAGCAGTCAAAGTAAAGATTGTAAAAACTAGATTTCACAGAGTTTTAATAAATTTATTAATGTTGTTTTAAGGTAAACTAGCAAAATAACTGTAAACAATATGTAATATGCATCATTAAGTTGAATTAAAAATTATTTATGACTTGGTTGTAACATATATCTAATATATTAAATTCCATATTGGTTGTGTATCACTCAACATGCCACAATTTACTCCTAAAAAGTGTCTCCTTTTTTTGAAAATAACATTAACATTTTTGCAGGCCTCCATAGCAGAGAGGTTGCAATTCAGTTTTTCATCCAAGTGGTCTCGATCTCGGTCTTGGGTTATAATCCCGATCAGGCAGGCATCTTTTATACATTAAAAAAATTCCATTCCATATTTTAAAGTAGAATTTATAAATCTGGGTAACTGCACTAGGATAGATCTATAAATAAAAATTTCCAGGAAAGAATTATATTAAATGGCCGTGTGAATAGGCATAACTGTCAATAACGGAGTAATGATATTCCCAGATGAATGTTAGAGGGTCATACACAATACCCTGAGAAAATTAACATTTGGACAGGAATTATTGTTGGTAATCATATTGAAGGGGCTTTTATTTTAGATGGAAATCTTACAGGAGATGCTTGTTGCAACTTGTTAGCCAACAGGATTTTATCAAATATCCATGAAAATTTTGGACAAAAATTAGATAACTACTAGTGGTTTCAGCAAGATGAAGTGCCACTTCACTACTATCTATCTAAGAGCATGGGAGATTTTAAATGAAGCATTTATAGATCATTGGGTAAGTGAAAGAGTCATAGAATGGCCTGACAGGTTTCCAGATCTGTCTCCTATAGAGTATTATTTTTGGAATTACTTTAAAAACAAAACGCATACAAAACAAAATCTGTATTGATGACTTGAAAAGCATATAATTGATGAATGTCACTAAACACGATTCCACCAAACATGATTTAACAAGTTATGAAAGTGTATTATTCAAGGTTAGTGTACCAACAAGATGTAGTTGGGAAGCATTATGAACATTTTTTGTAAAATGGTATGGTCTCAAAATTTGTTAAATTAAGTAATTTAGGACTGAAAATATTTAATGAAATTTTAAAATTAAATATTGTGTTAATTAAAAAAAAAAAATATCAGCTGACTTTGTCACTTAAGTTGTAGTAGTGTTGCAAATTATTAGTTATGTATTACTGTTATTTTATTACTAGTATTATTTATTATATTGAAGGCTATTATTATTAGTGTTTGTGCCAATAATTTCCATATTAACTATTAATATGTTTGTATAATAAAGTTTATTAGATGTATTTTCTGTTCTTGCAACTTTGACTGCTTACAACTTTAAAACAAAGGCATTTACTGAGAAGAGGTTTTTGCCAATTTGTTTTCTCATAAACTTTTACATTAAAAATCATTAATATCATAATCATTAATTATGCAAATGTCTGCCTTACTATTTAAAAAAAAAATCTGATTCAATATGGCGCATCATAATGGCAGAAAAAATGTCTAAGTAGCATAATTTTAACTATAAGATCTACACTTATTTCTACCTTCTACTATTCCTCAGTTTTGAAATATGAAGCAGTTTCCAACAACTATAATCACCTGAAATAAAAGCTTTCATAAAAAATATATTAATCAATAACTTAAATTTTTTATTTAAGAAGTTGTGTTACTTATGAGTAAAATACAAATTTTTACTTTTTCTTGTAATAATAATAATGTTAACCATAAAGCTGATAGACAAAAGTACTAAAATTACTGTGTGTGTGTGTGTGTGTGTGTGTGTGTGTGCGTGTGTATATATATATATATATATATATAAACATACATTCTAAAGGGTTAATAAATACTGATTCATGAATATGTAAAATATTAATTTATTAAATATGCAAACTGTGTTCTATGCTTTGTAACACACAAAGGGTTCATTGTTATCCACCACAGATAAACTGAACTGCCATACAGAAACATGAGAGTTAAAGTTAAACCCATGATGTCAGTTCCACTTTTCATTTATTACATTTTTTAAAATAACTACTAAAAGGATGAATTTTGTTACTTTTGAAAACAGCTGAAAGTATTTTCCTGCTTTTTTTTTTAGTTGATTTATTAGCAAAAGAAAAAAGAGAAAGATGATTCACGTTTCTTTCCACCAGATATAAGCATTTTAAATAAAAATACATGTTTTTCATGGATAGTAACAATGTTTTATTAAAAATTTACATATATAACCTTTCTAATCATTGAATTTCATATGAAGTACTAATTTATGGGTAAAAATTAAAAAGAAACTGGAATAAACTGAGAAGTAGTTATTCTTGAATAAGTTGATTGTATTTGATAAAACTACAAAAAAGGTAATTCAAAAATATAAAAATCTATTTTTAATAACATACAGAAGAATAATATTTATATAATTCTGCAAGAAGAGGTACAATATCACAATATTGGTAAAATTATTATTATAACGTTCTTTACATATTTAAAAAGATAAATTTTTTAGTCATATGAAAAATATTAATTAGCTGCTTTAGTTGTCGGGATGACACATCTAATGGTTATTTTTTGATGAAGGTATGTTTTATGCATAAACAAAATAAATATGTACTAACATAACATAACATATAATAATTATAATAATATAAAGGTATTGAACTACATAAACATAAACGGATATAAAGTCGAGCTAGTTGAACGGTTTAAATATTTAGGAGAAAATATCACACATGACCTCAAAGAAAAAATAAACTGGAAAGAAAGATCAAAAAAGCTCAAATATGCACAAAATACCACCAAAACAACATTTAGTAAAAGATGCATCTCAATAAATACCAAACTCAGACATTACGAAACTGTAATCAGACCTATAATATTATATGAAAGCGAAACACTCTTCAAACTAAAATCTAACATTTCCTACTCAGCAGAGATGCAAAGAATAGAAAGAAGATTCTAAGAACATGTATAAATAAAAGACGACTTACTGATGGGGGAGAATGGAGACTCATACCAAACCAAGAGGTACAAAAAGACATAAAACCAGCTCTAGACTTTTTAGAAAGAAAAGAATCTCCTTCTTTAGACATATAATAATAACAGAACTAACAGATTTGTCAGGAAACTGGTTGAGAAATACTGGAAAATGTCCAAAACACCAACCTGAATAACTGAAATTAAACAAGTATGCAAGAACTAGAAATCACAATAGAAGATTTACGAAACAAAACTGACAATATAAAAATACTAAAAGAAGCAGACTCCAGATTTAAAATTAAAGGAAAGAAAACAACAACAAGGGTTTGTTCAGAAGAACTCAAAAAAGCAAGATCTGACAGAATGAAGTATTGGGAAGCAATCGAGAAAAAAAAGAAAAAGAAAAGATGAACCAAAGTTGACTACTAAAGTGGTCCACTGTGACCTTAAAATCCTCAAAAAAAAAAAAAAAAAAAATAAATATGTACTAAGCCTGAAAATAATTCAAACCTGGGGATATTGTCATAACTGAGAACTATTTTGATGAGGGAACAAACCATCCAACCAATATGAAGCTAAAATAATTTACTGTATTGCAATAATCAATTAGTTAATTTGTGAAATACAAGTTATCCACATGAATACATGCGTGTACAGATACTTAAATAGGATACTTTTTGAAATACAGGCACTTTTTGATAGGGGACAACTTCAAATCATTTTCAATGACTCTCTGACCTGAGGGTCTGTTTAGCCTCCAGGAATCACTGTTGGGTATAACTTCAGAGGATGAATGAGGATGATATGTATGAGTGTAAGTGAAGTGTTATCTTGTACAGTCTCAGGTCGACTACTTCTGAGATGGGTGGTTAATTGAAACCCAACCAACCACCAAAGAATATTGGATCCATGATCTAGTATTCAAATCTGTATAAAAGTAACTGCCTTTATTAGGATATGATGAACATTGGAACTCTTGACTTCAAAATCAGCTGATTTGCGAATATGCGTTCACCACTAGACCAACCTGGTGGGATAGTTTTTATAGTCTATCCCAACATCCTATAACATCTATAGTTGACATTCTGCATTTTTTTACCATTAAAAATAGAAGAATAACAATGTTTTAAATTATTATAAAAAATTATAAAGATAAAGATAAAATAATAGAAATAAACCAAATATAGATAGAAAATGTAAGAATTATACGTTCAATAAGAAAGTTAATTATCCAAATTAATTGGGGAAATGAATGTCTTGTAAAAAGGTTTATTTGATTAATCGATATATCTAACTTGCAGATATTGTAAGGGATATACAGTATATTAACTTTTGCAAGAATGGAATGATATTACAAATATGGAATATAGAAAAGGCAACTTTTACACTATATTATTTATACTGAAATAAATTTAATGACCATTTGTAATTATACAAAAATTTATATATAAAGCTGTTACAAATGTTTTATGTTGTTTTATTTTGTGTGATATGACTCACTTCCTAATTGTCAAATCATGAAATGGTTTAAAGGAAAAAAATAGCTGGATAACATTCTTTTTGGTATGCCAGTCATTTTTCAAACCAGATAAATGATTCATTTTGTGATGAGTCATTTTCATTTTATTCACATCAGTCCGAAATCAAAATTGATCATTTAAAAAGAGACTAAAAATATCACGTGATGGGCAGTGTAATATTGTATTACTAATGTAATACCATCCAAGAAAAATTGATAAAATAAATAGGTAAAAAAATATTCAGTAGAAAAAAATTTATTCAGCTGATTTTTTTCTGCAACTCTGCATCATTGTTTATTTGGCAGGTATTTTTCTTAATGACCTGACTGCCTTTTATGTTTTAGTTCCATTTTTGAAATAATTTTAAAAATATGTTCTGTACTGCTTCATCTACTAGGAAAAAAAATTTTTAGTAACAATTCTTTCATTACAATATTTTCTTTCATCTTTTTTTCGGAGATTTTGCATCTGCTCTAACAAATATCCATTTGGAAATTCGTGTTGTATTAAGTTTTGACTTCTTCTATACCTTCAGTAGTTAAATTTTCAAAGTTTGCTAGCTGAGCCAGTTTTTATGTCTAGGAATAATTCTTTTATGCCCTTATTATTGGCATAACTGGTATGAAAGCAAAAGGCTTGGAACTGAAGTTTCAAGCCAAGTAGTGAAGTCACCAATCGTAAAGTAATGAAGAGATGTACTGTGGAAAAATATTAAACAAGATTTCTGAATTTAGTGAAATTATTAATTTAATTTGTATATTCCTGAGTCATTTTATTCATCAGTGTGGTTTAAACACACACTGGGCAGTACAGTCACACAATCATTTAAAGGCACTAAGACACACAAATACCTTTGTGTCATAAAAATAAGGTGAGAATACAAAATATTATCTTTAAAATCTAAATTTTATGAGTAGTACAAAAAATATATGATTTCAATATGATGAAATTCATAAATACATGAAAATTTACAAAAAAAAAGATACTCAATAAACAAACTCAGCAACAATCACATACACTATTTTACTAAATATTAAGCAATTTTCTAATTGTTTTAAGAAGACTTTAAGAAGGTGCTTTAATGACACCACCTGTAACATCACTGGCTAAAGAAATGGTAAGATAAATCCAAATAGTTCTTTAAGAAGCACAGTTTCACATATTTAAAAAGTGAGTTATTGATAGTTAATTTTTTTTAATAATAACTTTAATTTCATGATTTCATGCAGATCAATTAATTGAAACATATTATGGAACAAAAAACACAAAATCTTGAGTTGGGCAATCTCAAGATTTTCAAACAAAATTTCTTTATAGAAAATTTGTTTGACCTATAAATAAGGATTAACAAATTACTCAATAATTTAAAAATTCTCGTTTCATTTTTTTTTAATGCATACCTTAATCATAGCTTTAAGCATAGTGTATCGCTGGAAGACATTACGAACTGATTTACTGTCAGCATATTTTGACATTAGTGTAACCAAAGCACGTTTAGCTGTGTCATACGATTCTTCCAGTCGAATTCTAACAGCTCGTAATCTTTCATTAGTTTCAATAACCTCTTCTTTTGTAAGACCACCTGAAAAATTGATTGTAAATATTTTAAAAATAAATAAATTAAATGCATAAAACACATTGGAACAAATAAGAATTTGTTTACATCAAAACAATTAAATATACCCTGAAAATAATCACTGTAAAAACATATGAACACAAAATATAAAAGTAGGAATTAGAGAAACATTGTACAGGAATGTATTGTACATAAAACTGTTAGCTACAGAATGTTGAGCATTACTATGCTATCAGGTGAGACACTGATATTTGGATTAGGTTTCGAAAGATCTTTGTTTTTGGTGATGTGTGGATTTATTATTTTTCCATTTGAAATGTTATCAAGTCAGAAGTCACTAATTTATATTATTGTGGGGGTTGATTTTTTGTTATTTTTGAACTACCAACCTTTATTTATTTTTTTTTGTATAGCATTTTTTTGTAGGGTTTCTATTTGGCATTAGATCATATTAGTATCCTTCCTGCTCTCAGTCACTAATTACTTTGAATTCAGAATTACTAGTGCATCTTTTTATTAGATTAGGGTAGTAAAATGTTTTTAGCGCAATTTCACATTATCTTTGCAGTGACTCAAGCAAAATGCAATGAAATAATATTTTCTGAATTTGACTAGTCCATGTACCTTTGGTCTTGTGTATTAGATTTTAGAGTGTTCCTGTCCAACTATGAAAGAATGATTTTCAGGTATGAATTTAAACATTTTAAATTAATAAAATGTTTAAATACATGTTAATAGCACTTTAAAACTGCAAACCAAGACGTAAGTTAAATTATTTCCTTTGAATGTTATGTAAAGTTTAGTATTTACTTAGTAAAATCCTATCATTATGAATAATAGTTTACTTATGTAAATGCAAAATCCTGGGATTAAGTAGAATTAGTTCTAGCTGACTTGGCTACACTATATATATATATATTTTTTTTTTTAAAGTCAATCTTTTCAAGACCCATATCCCTCTGTACTAATATATATTGTATACATAATCCAACTTGATCCACCTAAGTACAGAAATTAAAAAATAAATATGATGACACTTACCTCATTTTATCATAACCTTTACAATAGCGGTTTCATTGCAAAACGAAAATTACAACTGAAGATGTGGGTTGCCACAAAAGCGCTATTGTAAAGGTTATGAAAAAATAAGGTAAATACCATCTTGCTTTTTAATTTCTGTAATTAGGTGGATCAAGTTGGATTATATATATATAAATTACTATGTATTGACTTAAATATATGTTGGCTGATTTTGAATCAGCCAATGTATCAATCTCAACACTGAGTAGATTGCATTTAACAATTAAAGAAATAAAGAACCAAATCATTTCAAATAAAAACACATGAGGTAGAATGCTATTTATTTTTTCTTTGGTAACTATAGGGTTATATTCAATTACAGATTCCTTATATTTCTTTTTAAGTAAAAAAATGAATCTTTGTAACCTGAGAAAAAAATGCCAAACTTAAATCGGATTCAAACCCAGAACCTTTTGAATAAAGATAGGTATGTTTCAATACTGCTATGAAAGTTGGGATGTTTAGAATGGAAGCATGTAGAAATAATTGCAAACAAATAAGAAGGATTAATAATAGAAATTATTTTGGGCTAGTGATAAATAAGGTTTTAAATCATTACCATCATTTTGTACAAATTGTGTAAAACATAATTATTATTTATATTTAAAAATATAAGAAATATTTTACATTACTCACAGGGATAGTTGTATCAGAATTTCATAAATCAACTGAAAATTTTAAATAAAAATAAAATCTAATATTTAAATATTAGTGTTATTATTAAAATATTACTGAATGACAACAAAAGGAACACTAAATATTTCTAGACATAAGGTTGGTTACAGGAACTCTTTTTCTTAAGTTTGATGAGAAGAATGTAATCTCAAAGTTTTTTCTTTTGTGTATTTCAGTTATACTTCAAGTACAGAATTGAAAAGTAAATATATATTTAAAAAAAAGATTTTTCTTTTGTTTGAATTCTATTTTAATTTGCAGTTTGTTGGGGCTGTACACATATGTAATTGTAACTTGACAGGAAATGCATAAATATATAGTGTACATTTTTTTTTTTTTTGTAATTTTTAATCTGAATAAAATTGTTATGAATAATAATTCATTATTATTATTATTTTGTTTTGTTGTCACATTGACTGATGCACTTAAATGATGAAAAATTAGTTTGTTAAACAGGTTACCTAAATCCCTGATCAGTTTACTACATTTAGGCTAAATAAAAATTATCACCTTGTTATTTGTTATATTCTTCTATACTACACTTATTCAAGGTATTTTTTAAATGTAATTGTATATACTGTTTAAATATCAGGTTATCACAAAGAAGAAAACTAAATTTTTGCTTTGTATAAGATGAAACTTTATTCATTACTGTTAACTACAGTAAACAGATTCTCACTCACTATTCTATGCTTGAAATTTACCATGTTCTTTAATATGAAAGGCTAAAACAATAGTACTGCAGCTGAAAATCCTTTTTAGTTTGTTATTTTCTATACTGAACTACTACATATTTGAATAAACTAATATACATTTTGTTATTTTACAGATTTTCTTTTCTTTTTATTTACTTTTATCAATTAGTAAAATTTTTAATGCTTAAAACATTTTTGGTGAAATGTTATCATGTTATTTATTTAAAATAAGAAAAATATGTAAATGTACTGTATATATTTCTTTCCATTAATTAAGATTATTTTATGCTTTTAGGAGTAAAGTTATAAAACAAAGAAAAAAAATAAATATGAAAAAACTTACTTGCAGTCCCTTCATCTTTGACATCCTGGACAATCCGGCGAACACTCTGTGTAAACTTACCCACCAGGTTTGTACCAGCTGAAACATACAAAACATGCTAATAATATTTTGTATTAATTTAAACTGAAGGTAAAGACTTAAATAATGCAAGTTCCCCCCCTGCATTTTTCTTGGATATTTTCGAAAGATTAATCTTTTTAGGAGAACAGATTGATATTAATCTGGAATAACATCAATCACTTTAAACTGCTTCAAAAGCGATTAGTGTGTCATCATTATTAAATAATCTAATCTTAAATAAATGTGTGTTACATGATATAAATGTAATTTTAGATGATTTAGTAAGTTGCATGTCATGAAATGAGAGATTATAACAAGTATTCCACTCAGGCCTCACATAGTTAAAATTTTGAAGTAGATCTATTTGATCTGAAATCTCAATTCTATCAGATACTTTTTGGAACTTGCCAGAAAGAAGTAATGATCTTTTGGTCTCATCATAAGTGCTACATTTGTGAAGTTTGATGACAGGGATGTGTTAAAGAAATAAGGTTGTATTTAAAGAAGTTGCATAAGAGGTGTATTTTAAAAGTGATCTAGACAGGAAAGAACTCATTTTGTAGATTTAATTATAGGGAATAATGAATATTGAAGGAATAGCAGCTGACTGGATCTTGAAACTTTCACATGGCATCTAGTCATCACATATCAACTTTGGCACAAGAAATTTAGGAATATCCAGAAAAAGGTGATCTGAAGAAGTTAGAAGTGACTAATGCAGTTTTTGCAGTTAATGCAGTTTTGCAGAGTTTTAATTGATTTGAAATGCTGAATTTTATGATCATATCCCAATGTAATATTACGATTAACTGATTTCATCTGACTCACTAAACTGAACAAATAAGATGAAAGATGAAATACAAAAAACATCTAACCAATTAATATGCATACATTGATTAAATATAGCATTCTGGTGATCTCCGTGGTGGAGTGGTAGCGTTTCAGCCCTTCATGTGGAAGTCCCAGATTGAATCCTGGTCAGGCATGGCATTTTTCATACGCTAGAAAGAATTAATTTCCATATCCCATGCAAAAGCTTCAAATTTATGTGGCAATATCAACACGTAAAAAAAAAGAAGATGGATATATTTTAAGATGAGAAACAATTTCTTTGCTATATGTTACTTTTATTAAATAACAACCCTTGAAAGTACCTTGAAAGCCCTGAAACAAAGGGTTTTATTAAACAAAAATAAAAATATGTTCGAATGTTTTAATGTAATTTTTTAATTTGGCATTCTCTAATCATGAGTATAATTAATCTCTATCTCATGTTATCAGATTTTGAAAAAACTTATTAACCTACTTTAAAAATATTGTTTTCAAGTTACTTCTTCTTCTTCTTATTTATTTGAAAGGAAAATTGTATTTTAATAATTATAGGACTTGTGAATAAAATACTTAATAACAATTTTCCCTAAAATATATGGAAGGAATAACAATAAGTATTTACAAGAAAAGATATCACTATAATGTCTTAATGCCTTATTTTAAAACAAAGAAACAAGAAGAAAAAGAAGACATAGTAGAAGAAGAAGAAGAAGCTGATGACAAAGAAGAAGGCTGCTTTATAAATATCATGCTTCCCTCCTTTCTTTTTTGCCCTTCCATAATTATCTACTAAACAAAAGCTACCAAAGAGTGGTTGGTTCTTATTACACAAGTAATCATGTAATCACATAATCAAAGCCCTTCTCTTCTGTAATGGTTGCACTTCAGCTAGAGCTAATTGCAAGCTTAATTTAAATCATTTGTTATTTGGTAAGATGTGAAGCTTATATTCTTTAAAGAAAACGTTCAGTTATTTTAGGGATCATTTAGAAATTACGCTTTAAGAGTGAGAAAGTATCAATGGATTGGTGAGGCAGGGAAATATCTGTATCACATATTATGCTTTTTGCCATACTTAATCAATTGATTGTTTAATATATTAATTAATTTGTTATCCTTTTTTTGATTGAATAATAAATTCCTACACATTTCTGAGAAACATAAATGAAAAAATTTCTTATTATTTTTCATTTCCTTTTTTAAATATTTTAATTAAATGTTTGGAACATTTTTGTGTTTTAATTAAAACTCAAAAGAAAAAAACTGCTGATCAGTTTGATTTATGTAATTAAATAATCCATTTATAATATGGAGGTTGTCTTGAATTATCTAACTGGTATGGTCTGTTAAAAAGAGTTTTAAAATATATGATTTGAATGTATAGGTAATATGTCTGATTATAAATAAAACAAGTTAATTTAAACTTAACCTAATTGAGTAATTCTACTGATTTTATTAACTAAACGAACATAGTTTTTTTTTAATGAGACTGCATCCCATGATAAAGAGCAATTGTGCTGGAGCAATATTTATGAATATAAAATTTTCTCTAAATTGATGAAAAAATCAATATATGCTGTATAGGGTATGCAAAATCTAAAGGCCGGTCCTTCCTACAAACTGCCTCTACTTGCCTCCTCTATTCCACTCCTATAACCTGGTGTGCAGAACACATGTTACTAGTTGCAACAAAAGTAATGCGTATGTGCTATTTAAAAATAATACTCGTAAATAACTACACCATATCAAAGAAAATCATAACATTATAGCCTATAACAAATAAACAACTCATTTCATAATAATTTTGTTACGTCGTTGTTACTGTTTATTTATAGCAAAACCTTAGTTTAACATACATGAAAAAAAAACATATACTTTAAGAAATAAATAATTAAATTACTTCATATACATCTTGAACAAAATATTAAGAATAAATAATTTTATTTTTAATAACAAATTACCAGAACATTTTGTTTCTGTAATAGTAACATCGTAATTGGATAAGGTGCAAGGCATTGCAAATTAATGGATATGACTTTTGGAATACACTGCTTTGGCTGTTTGTGTGAGGAGAAGTCAGTGAGTGATATAAGAGCAGTGGAAGGGATGCCACAGCAAACTACTGACCTGTCTTCAGAAATTACATACACTATAGTGAAAGAATAATGTATGTGTGTGTATATTTATAATTTATGTTACACATTCTATTCAGAATAACTACTTGAAAAACTTTTATGCTGACTATTTATAGTTTCTGTATTATTGTAAGTAAAAAAATCATACATATATCAATTCTTTTGGTTTAATAAATAGAATTAAAACTGCGATTCACAAAATTATGTCATCTTGAAATATCTAGTCTATTTTTAATTGATTTATGAATTATGTTTTGATTACTTTTAAACTAAGTTTTATTTATTGTTTGTTTTTCCAAAAAAATATTGAAAAATTCAAACACTTCAAAGTAATATACTACAATGAAATAGTACTCTTTTAACATTTAAAACATGTTGAGAAAAGTGAAAAAAATATATAAAAAGTTATAATCTAAGGGGAAAATGTAATATTGTAGATTAATAAGAAAAACATTTAATAAGTGATTACTGGATTTCATTCTGTACTGAAATAATCTAATTGTAAAAAAGTAATTTTTTTTTTACTTTGCAATCATCACTAAAAGTCCTTAATGCTTTTTAACCAATACAAACCAGTTTCTTTTCAGAATAAACTTGAAAAACCTGACAACAGCATGATAAACTTTCCCAGATTTTGAGTAAAGCTTAAGACTGTAAAAATTAGAAATATTTATGTTTATTAAAATATTTTATCCTTAGAGTATAATAAAATGTTATCAATTATTTTGCTCTTCTATTTTTGGGGAGCGGATTGATTTATTAACCCCTTAGAGTCTGATAGGAGCTGAAAATGTCTTATTTAGAGAAAGGAAATAAATAAAACTGATATCAGCATAAGAACTGATTTCGGTGTTTATTTTTAATTTGTAGAAGCTCCCCAATTGTAAGAGTTATATAAACGTTAGGTAGAAAATTTTTGTTACTTTTAATGACGACTTGAAGATATTTTTCTTTTTTTTATCATCATCGTAAATTAGTATTGCATTTCTGAAGCATTATAAAAAATCTATTCTAAAATTATTTTGTTATTTAAGTATTTTTTTAACTCAAACTTCAGTGTCTGAAATAGTTAAATATTAGAATATATTAAATATGTAGAGATAGTACATATCTCTACATATTTCTAGTAGAGATAGATCTAGTAGATCTAGTAGATCTAGTAGAGATAGTAATATGTAGTGTTATTTTTGAAAATAAGATTTTCATACAGGTTACTAAAAAAAAAAAAACTAATGTACAAGCTACCACACAGGATTTCATGAATTTAAATTAAACAAGTCCTTTGATATAAAGCCAAACAGAAGTCGCACACAATTTTTTAAATCAAATTTTTGCATTTATAACTCTAGGATCTCCAGAAGTTGAGGAATATAGCATAAAATCTGGGGAGGAGAGATTTTGTTTTAAGGGGACATCTGGTCTAGATCGATCAGCTGGGATCTCGGATTCAATTTCCAAAAGAGTCTGTCATCTTTTCTCTTATCAATTCATCTAGCTCATCTTCATCGTTACAATACATGTTTTTTAGTATACTTCTCATTAACATAACAATAAAAATAAAATAATTATTCCAATTATTTCCCTTTTTACATACTACAGCAGATAGTATAGAAAAAATAATAACAAAATTATAAAAATAAATTACAAAAATTGTATATTCTTTAAAAAACTCAAATTAATTTCAAAATCAATAAAAATAATTGTGGACAGATATGATCTGTTTTTTATAATTCCATTTAAAATATTAAAAAAGGTTTTCTTCATATTAAAAGAAAAAAAAAAAAAAGTAAAGTGGTATTATAATGTAAAATTACTTCATTATTATTACAGTATGGAAGGGGCATGACAGATTTTGACAGATAATGAAAAAAGATTAAAACGAGGTAGTGAACATGACATAAAATAAATTTTCAATTAACTAAAGAATAAGATAAATATTATGTACAAATTTTGTAGTTTTAGTGGATTATTTGTAGAAAAGAGGTGCTATTCAGGTTTTCCTTTACTATAACCTAAAGGAAAACCACAGGAAACATATTTCAGGAATCGACCTGAAAATCGAAACCACATCTCTTGAACGCTAAACCACAAATCTATTTCAATATTAACTTGAAAGCAGATTAATATTCAAATAACTGCCCAGTAATTCCAGTACTGATGGTTATACCTGAACACATTCAAGTCAATCTCTTTAAAAAAACAAAAAAATTCTTTATATATATATTTACACATCACTACATTTATATTCACAATAAATCACATCATCAATCGATTCAATTCTGTAGAAATTAAAAATATAATAATTCTGTTTTTAATGATTTGTTTTTACAGACGACAAAAATGGAGGAGGTTTCAGATTCATTTCGTATGTGTGCATATATATATATATATATATATATATATAGGTTTATATCTATATCTCTACATATCTAAATATCTATAGCTATGTATGTGCATAGCTTATATATCTTCAGCATAAGAACCGATTTCGGTGTTTATTTTTAATTTGTAGAAGCTCCCCAATTGTAAGAGTTATATAAACGTTAGGTAGAAAATTTTTGTTACTTTTAATGACGACTTGAAGATATTTTTCTTTTTTTTATCATCATCGTAAATTAGTATTGCATTTCTGAAGCATTATAAAAAATCTATTCTAAAATTATTTTGTTATTTAAGTATTTTCGCGTAAAATTCAAGAATACTTGTTAAAAACTAGGGAAAAATAATCTGTACTGCAGCATTCAGAAAATCTTAGGTCATATTCGGTAGCTGTTTTTGTTTATTTTAGGTATTCCTATTATTATGAAAAAGTTGGTGTTTTGGTTTTTTCATTTCTTTGAAGCAGAGCTGTTGGTCTGTAATTTAAATAAAAATTTAATTAAAAATTATTAATTAGTGTAACCCTAATAGAAAATATCAGTAATAGAATAACAAATTAAAAAGTAGAAAATAATTCTTTTTTCATTTATTCTTGAAATTTAGAACCTAAGAAGTCGGCCCCCGATAAATACAATTTCCATTATTAACTAACCTTTACTTTGTCGCTGATATCTAAAAACTGAAATTAAAAAAAATAAATGAACAGATTATCTTCTATTATTATTTATATTATTATTATTACTATGATATAATTTTTAATCATAATAACAACAATAATAAATAATAATACATTTTTATTTTGCTAGAAACCATTTTATATTCAAAATGATCTCACGACAAGAATCTTCAAGAGGTAGAGGTAAAGTTAATAGTTACATGTACTCCCGGATTCCCGACAGCCTTAACTTGCGTTCGGTAATATGTTATTTAACATCGTTTAACTATATCACCCGTTACTTTTTTAACTTTTATCCACATCACCTATTCCAAGACGACAATTATCTACATAGTCGTTTTCATTTACGGTTAGTAATTTTTTGTAAGAGATTTACAAATTTGCAAAAATGCTTTAAAATAGTTTAAAAAGTGTAAAAATAATATTTATCGTCGACTTTAATTTTCGACTTTTGAAGTTGGGGCCGAATTAAAGGTTACTAAGTTGTGATAGTGTTATCTGTTTTTTGACGTATTTTTAAATTACAGGTACTTGAAATAGTCGAAATTTAAACAAGATTTGAATAGTAATATTACTTGAAATAGTGGAAATTTAAACAAGATTTGAATAGTAATATTATTTTACTTTTGTTCTAATTAAGTTTACTCGTATTTTATAATAAATTAATATTTAAAAAAAACAATCTTTTATCAAGCTACGGCGTTGCTAAAGTTATTCTAAAAATACAATAAATATCTACTGGCTCATTGGTTATTACTTCCTGATACGAAGTAAAGGAAGTATTGTGATCGCGAAAAAATTCGGTTTTCAGATTTCAACGGAAATATCCACTTTGACCAACCCTGAATCCATTTTGACTAGTTTCGGCGTGACATCTGTACGTACGTACGTATGTATCTCGCATAACTCAAAAGCGAGTAGCCGTAGGATTTTGAAATTTTTGATTTAGGACTGTTGTAACATCTATTTGTGCACCTCCCCTTTTGATTGCAATCAACTGGACCAAAAGGGTCTAAGAAAGCCCAAAATCCAAAAAAATTGGATTTAGAACTTTTTCTTAATTGCAGTAAGTAATAAGTCCTAACTGAGAGCTTTCCAACGATATATCATAAGTTAGTACTTGTTGGTTTCAGAATTATAACCAAATTAAATTTTAATTAATGAAATATTTGGATCTTAGAAAGGGAAGGCACATAGGTTCGAATCAGATTTCATTTTCTTTTTTTTTTAATTTAAATACATTATTGATTAAGAATTATTCACCTCTGATTACAAAAAAAATTACGATAAATAATAATTCAATGACAATAAAAAAATAAAAATGAAAAAATATCAGAAGTTATTAATGAAATAAAATTTTATGTACTTTTCATTTAAAAAAAAAAGTGTAATGTAATTTAATAAGCGTACAAGGAAGTCATGTGGTGCCCACATCAGACTTTTTTTTTATGCTGATCGGTTGACGGTGTACATAATAAACGAGATAGACCAATCAACAGTGGTTGGAGTCACAGAAATAATAGGAAGAAAAAGTGATGCTTTTTTTTTTTTTTTTTGGTTCACAACGAACTGTCGTTATCAGCGCCTGGACACAACGTTTCTATAGTAAACAATTTAGGTTTATAACACCAAACTTATAAATTAAATAACACAATTATAAAACAAATAAAATCAACAATTATAACGCGCAATATCATAACGAAAAATATTCCTCGCACAGTGCCTATATAAAGTGCCTATGCCGAATGCTAAAGGCGAAATAAAACCTCAATAAAATATCATAAATAAAAATCTAAATTAAAACAACAATATTCCCATTTGGCATACGCCATACAGCATAAATACAAGAAACACATAAAATTAAGTTTTAATAACATAAAATAAAAATTTACTCAAAAAAGTAGTCATCTTTTTTTCTTCAAATAGCACAAGATACTTGAAATACTTTCATCAATATATACAATATGATAAGAGCGAAAACCTTATCACGCCGGCCTCCGTGGCGCGAGTGGTAGCGTCTCGGCCTTTCACCCGGAGGTCCTGGGTTCGAATCCCGGTCAGGCATGGCATTTTTCACACACGCTACAAACACTCATCTCATCCTCTGTGGAAAGAATTGCTTGACTGCGGATCCGGAGGTTAAAAAAAGAAAAAAACGAAGAAGAATACCTTATCACAGGAGTATATCATTTTCAACTTTTATCACCTGGGAAGGAGATAAAAGGTTTATCACCTTCCCAGGTAAATTTGAAGGTTTATACAAATATCGCGAAAGGGTTAATTAATAATTATTTTTAAGACGACGTCAGAATATAAATAATTGATTAAATAGTTAATTTACCACGAGCGTGCGGGAAAACATACACACTTGCGCGCGCGCTCGTGAGTGAATTAATAAAGGATATTTTTTATATTTCTAAAATGATATAATTTGATTATTTAATTTATAAATAAATGGAGTTTACTTAATAATTGTCATTTTTTTCTTACGTAGTAAGCTATCTAATCTTAGTTATTATACTACAAACATGCTTCCAACGAATAAAATATTACCTAAATGTAGAAAAGAAATCAATCTCAAAATAGAGTAACTAAAAATTCGGTTGCAGAACCGAGGGTGTGCGTTCGGTAGATACTTTTCTTAAGTCAAGAGCTGACGAAGAGAGATCAAAGTACGAGTATTATCGATTTGTTATTTTTTTCTTTCTTTCTCAGGCAACTCAATCATCCATTTTATGAAAACAATAATAGTACTAATATAATATCCTTGTAACATAGTTGAAAAACTGTAATTTTAATAAATCATATCTATGATATTTATTTATTTATTAAACTAATTTCATTTTTAAATATTATTTACGTTTCGATTTTGCATTAATTATTACTGGACTTTCTAAAAAGGAGTGTAATGTATTTAGGTTGTATGTTTGTTCCACCGTACCAGCTGAACGGCTGAACCGATTTACATGAATGACCCCGATTTGTATGTACGCTAGATCGTGGATACCGGTGTTCTTTGGTGGTTGGGTTTCAATTAACCACACATCTCAGGAATGGTGAACGTGAGACCACAAAACTACACTTCATGATATATCACTTCATGATATATTCATATATATTATCCTCTGAAGTCATAGCTTACGGTGGTTCTGGAGGCTAAACAGAAAAATAAGAAAAAAAGATGCGGATCCGGAGGTTAAAAAAAGAAAAAAACGAAGAAGAATACCTTATCACAGGAGTATATCATTTTCAACTTTTATCACCTGGGAAGGAGATAAAAGGTTTATCACCTTCCCAGGTAAATTTGAAGGTTTATACAAATATCGCGAAAGGGTTAATTAATAATTATTTTTAAGACGACGTCAGAATATAAATAATTGATTAAATAGTTAACTCCGCGTTGGAATCCTTACATTACCGGGAGTGTCACAGGATACATTAAAATATATATATATAAATAAATGATTAAATAGATTTAAAAAATCTGAAAAAATTATAGTATATACAAAATCGTTACCCGCACGCTCTGTAATTATCCTACATTAAAGAGCAATGTTTGTTAGCATTGTTTTTTTTTAACATCCTGACCCCGTAGGGGAAGACACCCTCCGCCTCCCCCTCCGTTCCGAGCCCTTATGGGCTTTACCGGAGGTTATCTTCGAAACTTCGGTTTTTGACCAATTCCAGACCGCTTCCGCCAGGATACCACAAGTGACATTCCCATCGGTGTACTATTAATTAATGAACTGAAAACAATCTCTCACAGCTCACCAAGTCTTAAGCAAGACTGAAAATACATAACTAACAAAGGAAGTGAACTACCTACTCATGCAAGGCAAAAGTGAGTTCAACACACAATACAAAACATAAAAATATTACACGGAACAATAACAACACAGTAATGTTGAACCAAAACAAAACAAGGACAAGAACAACAAAAACATAATTTATAAAACAAAAATAGAATAGAAGAGAAATCCAAGCAGAGCTCTAGATCCCATCAGCAATCCTTTCCTTTGCTAAGTACACTACAAAACTCTCCACTATTGCCCATTCGGCCTGGCTCTTCCATTTTACACGGAGATCCAACGCCGACTCGATAAGATCAAGCCGACGGACGCATGGTCTCCGTACGCATTAACTCGTTTTCGAGAACTCATAAAGCACATGGTAGGTGTCGTTCAATTGTCCACACTGAGGACCCACCCCAGATTCTACCAAGCCGAATTTCTGCAGTCTGTGCCTAAAAGCATCATGGCCGGAAAAAAATTGGGTCACATATTTATTAGTGTGCAACCAAGAGGCGTACCGCAAACCAACAACATTTGGAGAGAGATCATAACGCCCACCATCTGTCTCATCCCATCTGGTCTGTCATAAGGCATTGCCATGTTGTTCAATTTCTCAAACTTTATCCGAAGTCAACTCACCGGATTTCTTAGCAACATACGGCTGCTGCTTCTCAGACGCAATCAAGTCTATCGGTTTCACGCCTGGAATCACCAAGACTGCCTCCCGTGAAATGATACGGTAACCACCCGTTACCGTTAACAACATTAGGCGTTGAGCCCTTAATAATATGTCCCGATAACTCTTATATATTTTTTTGGCAGTCGTGTTTTTTTATTTTTAATATTTATTCTTATTAATACAGAAAAATGAAAACATTTTAATCCGACATAGATTTATTAAAATAAGCCTTTTTAATAATATAATATAATTTATTTATTTATGCATCAACAGCAGTTTATTTATGTTTATAAAGTAGTTAAATAAAACAAATTTTTAAAGTTATAATTATATAATTTAATTAACTTTCAAAAACTAAATAATTAATTTTTTTATAAAAAAATATAGTTAACTATTACAGAAACTATAGTTAAAAAAATTGTAGTTAAATATTACAGAAAACTAAACAATTTTCAATGGGAAAACTGGAAAAACAATAATGAAAAATAAGCTACATTTGGAAATAGTTATAATCAACAGAAATGATTCAAATCAACGATTCAATCAACAGAAATGGTTCAGTCAGAAATTTCTATTCACCCTCCGAACGTTTCTAACCTTTCTAACAATCAGATACGGAAATAAAAATTACTTATTAATTGATGCCTATACTCCAATTAATGAAAATAATAGAAGTAACCAAAAAAATCTTGGTAATTATTAGAAAACGAAATACATACAATTACCAAAAGATTAAATAAAAGATTTTAGCAGATTTCAACGCATAATGGGAAAGTAATATTATATCAGATAACCGTAGGAAACTTCCCAGCTCATAAAAAAATAAAGTTATCAAAAGGCCAACTAAAAAAATTAGATTTGACATTAAAAATTTAAGAAATAACCAGAAATTAATTCCAACTTCAAAGACAGTAAAGCAAAAAACTGGAAGAAACTGAAAGTTAAACTAACATAAATGAGCAAAGATAATAATTACTAACTAATAATTACTGGTAATTAATAACTGCTGTTAATAATTGGTGATAGTAGATTAGTTACTAACTATCAACTCTCTATTGTTTAAATAAACATAAACAGAAAACACAGATGATTGAATGACACACGTGAAGAAGGTGTAAGTAAAAATTAAAAGCCTGGTAAAAATGGTACTCTTCAAAGAAAAACAAAAACTATCTAAGATTTAGATCAATCTGGAAACAAAAATCCAAAATTATCAGAATTACTAAAAGAATCAACTTGAACAAATGGAAGAGGATGACTTAATAAAAAACTAGATGAGGAATTTCTATAAAATATTCAATAGAAGATGTTACCAAATACCAACTACCAGTCTTTGCTTCAAGGATAAAAACAGGAAATCAGGGCTTAACAACAAAGATGATAGAAAAATTTCAGCAAAATGTATAAAAAACTATTAAACTGCCAAGAAACTGAGAAAAGATTCCAATTACAAAATCCACGAACCAAAAACTCCCAACCACGTAATGAAATAAAAATAAACAAAATTATCCAGAAATTAAACAGCAGATGACAACCTGATTGAATAATAATTTTGGAAAGGATTAGGAAATCTACCAAGAGAAGAGATATATGACCATCATCAATTCTAGAAGAGATATGATAAAATAAAAAATTCCAAAAGATTGGAAAAATGCACTAATACATCCATTACATGAAAAAGGAAATAAAACTATAAAACTAAATAAAAGATGTAAATAACTATAGAGGGATTTTCCTCTTACATGTAACATATTGAATTATCTCAAAAGCACTTCAAAATAGGATCGAACAAATATGGAACCTTAAAACAATAAGAAGGTAGAATGAGAAGGCATAAAAACTGTATAGTTCACTTTGTAGATTTCAAAAAGTCGTATGACTCAATTGATAGAACTTTTTATCTAACATCCTAGAAGAATTCCATGTATGTTCCAAAATAATTAAAAATCAAAAGTAAAATCATAGAAGAACTCTCAGAAGAATTCAAAACTAAAACCGGAGTATGACAAGGGGATGGTCTCTAAATACGAATTATGGAAAAATAAAACAGTTAATAAATTTTAATATCTGGGAGAAATAATATAAATTAATCATTTAAGTAAAGAATCCAGTCAAACAGTAGTGAAAAAAAATGAAATTGGCCTGCTAACTAACTAAAAATATTTACAACAAAAAGAATATCTCAATAAATGGTAAAATCAGACATTAAAAAACGGTAACCAAGTCAGAAGACCTATATGCATCTTCAATTTGAAATCAGGTAAATGTAAATAAAGGAAAATCTTGAGAAAAATCCTAGAAACAATAAAAATAGGTGAAAACGAACACATATTTAGAAATAAACATTTTTACAAATACATTGAAACTAAGAAAATGTCAATTTTCATATAAAAAGAAGAACCAAATTCTATTGTTACCTTATGACAATGAATGATAAAAAAATTTGCTACAACAAAACAAACAGAAATCATGGACTTCAGTGATTCAAAAAGACCTAAAAGAAATTAAAATATCTGAAGAAATAGTAAAAGATAGAACAATGTTCAGAAAACTGCTTCAAGGGTGTCCAAGAGAAGGAGAAAAAAGAAACCATAAATGTTTGGTTAGAAGAGAAAGAATAAAAATCTACTGGAAGACCAGAAAGAAAACGCCCAGAAGAATGAGAAATGAATGCAAAATGTTGCTTCATGTGGTTTAGTCAGTCAAATTAGAAAAAAAATTATTTATTATTCTTACAGGTTAAACATTTTTTAATTTTTTATCATGTTCCAACAATGATAAATTACACTCATCAACAAAATTAAATTTTTTGTTTGTTAAATGAGAGTGAAAGGTTGATTCTTATAGTAATTTTTAAGCTGATTTCATATGTGTTAATATAATTTTTCTGTCAGGCTCAGTTTTTGTAATTGAAATTTCTTTTGAAACAAAAAGTGTATGGTAAGTAATACGACAATACATTACACGTATTTTGTACTCACCTAAAATCTATTTCTTTTGGATTTTCTGCTGTAATTTGCTGTAGATCTCTCTTTAGATTCCAACAGTAGTCAGCTAACATTTTTGGGTTCCATTTTCCCTGGTATCATGTTTCCATTATAGATATCTCCTGGTGAAAGCGTTCTCCATGTTCATCACTGATAGCGCTGAGGTTGTTAGGAAAAAGTCGAAAGAAATAGATTTTGAGTGACATGTTTCACCTAAGTTCTTTGTAGTTTTGAAGGAGTTCACTAACAGGTTTTCTGTAATTAGTGGCCCTATGGTTTCCAAGGAAATTGATTACACATTTTGAAATGATATCCACACAGCAACCTCTTAGTCATTCAAACATTCTTCAAATGCCTGATTATTCATTAATTTTCTTATTTGTGGTCCAACAAATATACCTTCCCTAATTTTAATATCGCTTACATTAGGGAATTTGTTTTTTAGAAACAGAAACCCTGGATCATTATGATCCATTACTTTAACAAAAGTTAAACCTAGCTTAATGTGTAGTTGCAGAATATAATCTTTGTCTGGTTTTAGTAATGCCTGACTAACAACATTCTTGTGTTTTACAGTCAGTACCCCTCTCTTTGGCCGGTGCTCTTTTATGTAATGGTTTTTCCTATGCCTACTGTACCACTCGCACAAAAAACAACATAATTTAGTGCATCTAAGTTGCAATCTGAGTAAAAGCGCTATTACTTTCAGATCTCCACAAATATGCCATAAATATTCCTCATACTGAATCCTGCCCATTACAAGTTTCATATTTTCATTCATAAGATTCCTTCATGTGAACTGCGTATGCTAATGGTTTTGATGGGTATTTATTACCAATGTGAAGTAGAACAGTTTTCAAACTAAGCTTTGACAAGTCAGTAGAAAGTCACCATTCATTAGGATGGTGCATATGTCCCAAAGCTTCCAGTAAAGAGTCTGAATCATTACAGTATACTCAATTTTCATAGTGAGAGAAGAAAAGTTCAAATTCCGACTATTTATCATGGAAAGTACTTATTTTAGTGTTTGGTTGTAACAGTTGCCGTCCTTTCATTCTTGATGACAGTATTTCTGCTGGATTCTTTGATGAATTTAGATCACGAACCAGATCATTTAATTCTGACTGATTAATTAAATGGAGTTCAGCATATCTATTTTCTAAAAAGTCTGGATCTCTTTCTTCAGCACTTGATAAGTCAGTACAAGATTCAACATTTTCATCTTCTAAGTTCCATATTTCTGGTGGTACTGAAATTGGGAGCTCTTGGCTATTGTGGCATTGGCTGCATAGCAGAGGGATTATCAGGGTATTTAACAGTACTTCTAGTTTTAGCTGTTATCCCAGATATCTTTATTACACAAAAATAAAAATCTGTGATGTGATCCTTCGATCCTCTCTAAACCATTGAAATTGCAAATGGCATGTGACTAAAGATCCATTTAGCCAACCAGTCAACAATGTTACACAAGAAGTACAACAAATATGAGGAGCCCAAGATTTGTTCTGAACACCTAATTTACATCCAAATTACAGTTCATATTACTTTTTTATCAGTGAAGTTATATTTCTTTTCTGAGACTTCAACGTTACCTCACCACAGATGTCGCAAAAATTGTTTGGATTTTTAAAGCAACTGCGAGGCATTGTTAATACATTACAATAACTAATATTTTTTAAAAAAGAAATATACTAATTTAATAAACATACACTCACTTTACTGAACAACATACGAAAGCCAGCTACAAAAACTGAATATTACACACACAAGAATTTGGACTTGAATGAGAATTAAAAGTATTTCTCTAGTCTGAATGGCAGTTTATAAGTAAATAAGCGACTGTAGTGAACAAAGTTATTTAATTGATAAATAATATAATAAAATACATTCAAAAAATGCTGTACTTATGGAGTTCATACAAGATACTACCTAAATATAAGAATGGTAGTTATAAATAAACTAAGCCTGATAGAAAAATACTGATTTCGCATATGAAATCAGCTTGAAAAATACTATAAGAATAAGTTATTAACTCTCATTTAATAAAAACATTGTTGATCAGTGTTAGAGAACAGAATAAGGTGTTTACATTGAAATTACCGATTTAAAGATTAATTAAAGGTTACTATCTGTCGAAGTGCCAAAGCAGTTATGTTTCAGCCTCTTATTTGAAGGATTAAATCTCTATTAGGCTTGAAATTTAATAAACTAAAAAAATTTCCATCCTAAATTTCAACATCCAAGTTTCAAGTGTACAAACCAATCTTCAAAAGAAATATAAACCCTCTTATTTGATACTTAACAGACAAAAGACTTTCGTTCTTCAATTTGGAAAATTAATGTACGTAACTTACCTATATGTTTGTTTTTAAATCAGTTGCATCACTCACGCAGTTGATAACAATTGTTCGATAACTTTTATGAAAACTGATACGACTGAACTGAATTTAAAGGGACATAGAGAAATATACCAGCTACAGTATATGATGATAAAGAAACAACTGTAAGATAACACAGTGTTGAAGTTTTCAGTTTTAGAAATCAGCGCCAATTTAATATTAGTTACCAACTTATTAAAACTTAAATTGTCACAGACTAAAAAATTGAAATTTAAAAAAGTGTAAAAGTATTCTTTCTTTTTATTTTTTTGGGATTTTTAACTTTTTTTTTTTTTTAAAGTTAAATTAATTCTATATTTTTCTAATCTTCAAATAATGCTATTCAGTATAATAAATTTATTTTTAATCTCTGAACAGGCAACAAAGATATGTCCTATATATTTTACTTATTACGTAAACCTGTAATTACAACCTGTAATTCAGGAATTATTTTTATTGTTTTAAAAATATTAAAGTATGTATAGTTTTTTCTTATTTATATAAATAAAACTAATACTCAGTGCCGTCCTTGCTGATTTCATATTTAAAAATAAAACTATTCAGGCAAACGTGACTATAGCCTAAGAGAATTCTTAAAAAATTACAATGTAGCGTATAAGAAGAACAAATTTCAAATAAAATTTACTGATGAACAATAGTTCATCAACAAATATAAACAAGGAGGATGTTAAAAAGTAAAGAAAAGCCGACAACGAAAATATCCACGTTTTTATCAAGAGTAAATAAATTATTTTATTATGAAAGAAAAAGAAAAAGAAAATCATGAATTCTGACATGGGATTCTATACAGTATTTAATAAGCAACTCCTTCAGACCTTCATTATATATATATATATATATATATATATATATATATATATATATATATATATATATGTGTGTGTGTGTGTGTGTGTGTGTGTGTGTGTGTGTGTGTGTGTGTGTGTGTGTGTGTGTGTGTGCGCGCGCGCGTGCGCGTATGTATGTATGTATGTATGTGGTCTTTTTTCTTTAATTTATTTCTAGTACCAATACTGAACTATGCTTGTAAAAATTTTTCAGCGATCCAGTTAAATTTATTCTAAATGAGTTATTAAGGCAGGACGATATAGACCTTTTCGTTATGCTACAAATTTCTGTTCTGGTACCAGTATGTTTCGATATGATTTTAAAGAAGTTTCACGTCAAAAATGATGAACTAATAACGCTTTATAGTGGTGAAGTTTGGAATGTAGTATTAGCCTGTTATTTATTTTTATATAAACAGCAAATATTACACTGTAAAAATAAAGCAAACATGATGTATATTTATGAACAAAAATATTTATAGTGATATGTTTGAAATTTACTCACCCACAATTAAAAGTGGTGAGGATAAAAGCGATATATCTATCCATCATAAAAATTACACCTTTCTAAAAGTTAGAATTTAAGAAGAAAACGGAAATTAGACAAAAAATTATACGAAAAGGTAACGTTCGTCCTTAGTTTCTGAATCGGAAATATGTATAAATATATGTAAGTATTCTCTTCAGTACCTACAGACCTACGCCTATTTACGGCTATTTTATCCAATCTTTTTTTTCTTTTAAATGAAACTACTGCTTGCAAAAAATGCTATCTTGACTAGGATTCGACTTAGTCCTACAGTATGAGTATGATTGGCAGAACATTAACATCCGTCACGGAGGTCTGTAGAAAATTCAAAAAAATTCGAAATCTATCTGTAAAAAAAAAGTTACCAAAATTTTACACACATTTCATTTTTATTATCTTTAAATAAACTGCTTCAGTTTTATAAATTAAGTTTTATAAATTGTTTCACCAGTAAGTTTATTTAGTGTAGTGCACAACAGCTGAATTTGTATCCTACATTGAGCAAACTGGATGCATATTTTGGGCCACGGATACAATGATTATGTATAAACCTAAGTACAAAAATAGAATGAACCTTTGCAAATCGCCTCGTAGAAACTGGAAAACAAGTACAAACATACTAACATTTTAGCTATCACGCCGATTAAAATGTTCTGGCTTCTAGTAACAGCGCAGATTATTCCAGTCGAATCGGTTGTTACACGCTCCTTAGTAGATGTTACTGTTGTCTCGGGAACCGTAGGTGAGCGTGTTATTCTATCGTTACATCATTAACAAATAAATATTTTAAAAAGTGTTTTGCCTATGTCTAGAGAGTTGCCAAAGAGTCGATTTCGTATATTTGTTGTCTGAAATTGAGTTTATAGATTGCCGTTAGCAATCACTCGCTACTGATCGCAACATTTTATAAAGAAATGTAGTTAAAATGAACTAATAAGAATATTAATAAAAAAAAAGATAAATTCCTTAACCGATTTAACTTAAAAAAAACAACAAAAAAAACTTTTACGTTTGTTTTCCGGAATAAAATGTAAAATATTAATGAAGTTAGTGTAGTAAATTTACGAAGGAAGATAAAAAATATAAAAATTGCCATTGGGTGTCGTTTTCCGCGGTTGTTAGGTAAAATGCATGTAATGTAGCCAACATACGTACAACTATAACACGACATTGTTACTATCGCATTTTGCAACTGAATCGTTGCCAACATGACGTACAAAATTTCTCTAGTTTAATGGTGTATTATTCTTAAAAATATCTCGTTTTATGGTTTTTCACCCTTATTTATGGTTCAACTTGAGTGCTAAAAACAAACTAGGAACTATTACTCGAGAAATCCTTTTTTTATGTTTATTAAAACTATCTTGTATTTAGGTAACATTATTTTTAAAACAAAAAAAATCTTTTATAGTCTACAAAATCAGAAGAAATTACGTTACGTATGACTTTACTCTAAAAATTAAATTTTTAATTAATCTCGGAAGTTTCCCGAGCAATTAGAGTGTTTAAACGAATAAATCATCAGAAAGTTTAAAATATTTTACCTATCTTCAACTTATTACCACCGCTAGGCTATCAATTTTTTTCAGCGTAGAGTTTTTTAAAACTGAAAAATCTCTTGCTGACAAAAAACATTCAAATAATACTATAATAGATTGATGCAATATTACACAGGATGTAATTTTGATAATTACGTGTTTTCATCAGTATCATTATAAAACGGTCTTACTTTATTAAAAAAAAAGAAGAAATTGCAGCTTAAGCCAATATACTTAATTTTAACTTATTTTAGAAAAACCACAATTTCAGCTCTACTTTCTCCACTAGATAAGTAAAATATTACGATTTTTAGTAGTATCTATTTCAAAGTTCAGTTTTACTTCCTTGTACGAAGTAAAGGAAGTATTGTGATCGCGGAAAATTTCGGTTTTCAGATATCAACGGAAAAGTAAGTTCCGTATAAGTAAGTTCTGTGAAGTATGTGGTAAGTACCTGAGAGTGTGCATGATGATGGGTGTGTGTACGCAGCCATCATCATGGCGTGTATGTGTACCGCTTAGGGCAAGGGATGACCAAAATGTTGCTGGAACTGTAAAAAGATGGGGCTTGTTGTATAAACAACAAGGGGTTTGTGAACCTTTTTTCACATGCAACCATTGTCGTATTAAGTAAATTTGAAGTTTTTCGTAACTTTAAGGTGGAAATCTTTTTTGTCGCCTACTTAGCACCGGTGAAATCTACCTCTGCCTTCCGGCGTGCCGAAAGGGATTTTTTTTATTTCATACAAATTACAAAAATATATCCAAACATATTTCAAGTTT
This sequence comes from Lycorma delicatula, assembly GCF_047948215.1. NCBI lineage: Eukaryota > Metazoa > Arthropoda > Insecta > Hemiptera > Fulgoridae > Lycorma > Lycorma delicatula. The sequence continues at coordinate 203,282,385 of NC_134457.1, read as the reverse complement.
TTGAATTCTGTCAATTTTTGCAGAACAAATAATAACAGGGTGTTTACAGAAAAATCAAAGTTTAAATCGTGTTTTGTCGTAAAAAAAATTCCAAACGCTGATTCGCTGGTTAGAATTACATCATACATCATATTGTCACACTTATAAATTACACTCGATAAATATTCTAAGGCCGGTAAAATTTCATCAATGTCCGTAAATTATGCAGAATTAAAACTGCGTCTTTTTTTCTTTTTTTGTAGACAATTTACGTTACCATTGCATACACAGATAGTTCCAGATTCAAAATTGTACAATGTGAAAAAATTACTTCAATGAAAACATGTAGAAAACGCTACAAAATTTACTGCATTCTATTACCCTGCGACTGATTATCATAGAAATTCTATTACAAAAAAAAAAAATCAAATTAATTTAAATTATGTTGCCTAGCTTCTAGATAAAAACGACAGGTTAGTATCTCACATTACCTCAATTTTATTGCTGATAATTAAAAAAAATCAGATGCTTAATTTTATTACAGCTTATAGAAGCCTATAAATAAAATGGAATTACTGTTTTTTATTATGAAAACGATTTAAGATACCATGAATGCACAGTTGGAATTAGATCCTAATTTTTATAGATGAGGAAAAACGTTTCTTGTTTTAATTAAAATAACTTAAAAAATTTTCAAAATTTGATGTGTTTGTTGAAATCTTTAACTTTATAGAAGAAAGCTTTCACGTAGAGTATTGTTGGAATGAAAAATTAAGAAAAGAAATTTAAATGAGATGCACAGACTCTCGTTGAGGAATGCCGATTGACGAGATACAATTGTAAAATACATAGTTGTATGCAGAGGTTAGTTTAACAGTCGGAATGTTTTAAATTTTAAATAAATTTATTACTTACTTTAGGAAAGACAAAACGCTATAAACTTCGAACACATCTTGTTTTACAATTCTGTAAAAAGTCGATTTAAAATTCAGAATGCAGTTTTAGCGATTGTGTACAGGAAATCAATATAAGCTCATAAAATCTACCCTATCGAATCTGAATGGCGGTTTAGTTAGTGTAATCCTACAATAAATCAAAATTTTGAAAATAATTTACTTAAAATTTAAGCAGTTTGATTTTATCATTATTTATCTGATAAATATTATCATATATCAGTATGATATTAACATATAGCTTAACTCGCCGGGTTGGTCTAGTGGTAAAACTCGTTATCGTAAATCAGCTGATTTCGAAGTCGAAGGTTCGAATTCTAATAAAAGCAACTGCTTTATTCGATTTGAATACTAGATTGTGGATACCGGTGTTCTTTGGTGGTTGGGTTTCACTTAACCACACGTTCCAGGTATGATCGGCCTGAGTCTGTACTAGAGTACACCTTACTCACTCGTCACGAACAAGGGTCGCGGCTGCCTACGGGCCCCGGAATCGATAAAGTTATATAAGGTATCTGGAGACTTTCGGAATTTTCATAAGTAGATAATAATAATAGCTTAACTAGATTTATTAACTTTTTGAAATAATTTGTTTTGTTCCATTTTGTATACTACACAAAATATAATATGTAAAGGTAATTTCTGGAATGTAACTGCGAATTAAACGAAAATAAATATTTTTTCCATTCATTTTATTGAAGATATCTATAAAACAACTGAAATAACTGAAAATATTTGTAATAAAGTAATTATTAAAAAACAAAATCCCGATTATTAATTGTACACATCTACAGGTGTCCCATATAAAACGCAACCCATCAATCACTCATCCATGAAATTTCAAAAGTCAAGCTTACTTCCCTACTCGTTACTGAAATGGACTCGTCCAGCATCTGAATATCGCGGCGACGCAGTAGAACACTACCGATAGTAACAACAATGCAATCATAACGTTCAGTGTATTGCTAGAAACAAGATGGTGTTTTCGCTAGATGAACGTGTTTACATTGTCGAGTCGTACTTCAGTACGAAATCAGTGGTTGCAGTGCAAAATTTTTTTCGCCGTAAGTACCCAGATAAACCAGCACCTAACAAAACATCAGTATTAAGGTTAGTCGCAAAATTTAGAGAGACCGGTTCTGTTAATAACAAGGAACACAAAAGATCTTCGTCAGTGTTGAATACAGATACAGTCACTGAAATCAAAGACCGATTACTCGCCTCGCTAAATAAATCGATCAGACGTTTGTCTGCTGAAATTAATTTGTCTAAATCGACTGTTCATCGGGCGACCAAACGATTACAATTACGACCTTATCGCATTCAAACGGTTCATCGACTTCTTGAGCCCGACAAAGAAAAACGGCTACAATATTGTCAACGGTTCCGTCGATTTCTGCGTGAGGGAATTAATGTTATGGATTCGTTATTTTTCACAGATGAAAGTAGAAAGTAGAATTTGGAGCGCTGAAAATCCCCACGTTTATCACGAAAAACAATTACACCCGCAGAAGTCGGGCGTGTGGTGCGAGTTATCGCGGAAGAAAATAATCGGTCCTATTTTTTTCGAGTACACCATTAATGCAGAACGATATCAGGATATTTTATTTCAGTTCATCGCACTCTTGGAAGAGGAAGACAGACACTGCTGGCTACAACATGACGGTGCGACATCGCACTACGCAGGTTCAACTTCTGATTTCGTTGAGGAATTCTTTGGTAATCGTGTTATCGGTCGAGGCTTGTGGCCACCAAGATCTCCAGATTTGACTGCGGCGGATTTTTTTCTACGGGGTTACTTCAAAGAAAAAGCCTACATCAACAAACCACGAACACTTGAACAATTGAAAGTCAATATTGAACAAGCTGTATTAAATATCCAGCCACAAACTTGCAAGAAAAAATTGCGAGAAACGCTGTAAAAAAATTGAAGCTTGTATTCCAGAAGATGGCGGCCACTTCCAACATTTACTCAAAATGTAAGGTAATGGATGGTAATAATAAAAATTACATTTACGTTTACACATGCCTTTTTATTATTTCAATACCTACCCATATAAGGTTGGGTTGCGTTTTATATGGGACACTCTGTACCTAGAATAATTGTGAAAAACGAACAAAAAAATCGTTAAACAAATTTTTCTTCTTGTCTTAGAAGAATTTTTTCCAGGATGCAGTATGTTAGTCTGCAGTGTGAAATTTAATATTACTTTTACATTTTATGTTGAATTCGGGTGCCTGTTGGTCTTAACAAAGTGGAGGCACCATTTCATATAGTCTACACATGCATCCGACTGCAAAATAAAAAGTAAAAGTAACATTAAATTTCATATCGCACACTAACTTATTGTATCCTGAAAAAATCTGATGTGGACACCACATGACTTACTTGTACGCCTATTAAATTACATATACACATTTTTAAAGGTATATAAAATTTTATTTTATTAATAACTTCGAATATTTTTTTATTTTTTTTATTGTTATTATTATCTATTGTAAAATTTTGTTTACAATCAGAGCTAATAATTATTAATACATCAATATATTTGAATGAAAAAAATATATATGCATATGAAGTTGAATTCAAACCGATATGCCTTCCTCTTGTAAGATCCAAATATTTCATAAATAAAAATGTTATTTGGCTATAACTCTGAAACCAATGAAAATAAGTACCACTTATGATATATCGTTGAAAACCTCTCAATGAGAGCTTATTACTGCAGTTAATAAAAACTCCAAAATCCAATTTATGTTTGGATTTTGGGCTTATTTGTAGACTTTTGATCCAGTCGATTGCAATCAAAAAACAACTATATGTTACAACAGTCCTAAATCCAAAATTTCAACATCCTACGGTTAATCGTTTTTGAGTTATGCGAGATACATACGTACGTACTATATCTAATACTAATTACATTAGTGATAGATATAATTTATAAAAAATCTATTGGTCAATTGATTTTTCAAACTATATCATTGTGGGTAAATCTTCTGAAATCTAAGTTTGGTCTTGAAAATCATCTTTTTAACGTATTGCGTTATGTATGAGGTTGAGAAAAGAGAAGATTAATAGTACGAGATCGAAAATTTGTACATCGTTTAATAAATCTAAAAAGTACTAATTTAATTAACGAAAAAAAAATCTTGCCTTTAGATTTCAAATTTTTAGCCTAAATTTTGAACAGTAACTCCACAAACGTTTTCTTTCGTTTATTTTAATCAGTACTTATTACCCCTCAACAGTGTTTTGAATTTCCTCTAAAATCTCTTAAATATTCCAAACCAAGTACATTTTTAAATGCTATTTTAATTTTGTGGGCTAATATAAAAAATTGGTTTGTATAAGTCATTTTCAAATAACTGCTCTCTGGGGTAATGCGCTTACACCTGAAAAAAATTAAAATATGAAAAAGATTGCAGTAACTTTAGAGAAAAAATACATTTTACAAAAGGTATATTATCATTCCCTAATAAAAACAATTGGGGCAGAAACATTCTAGGACAAAAATGGAAATTTGATCAAAACGACATTTTTTCATTCATTTTTTGTAACAATTTAGGAATACTTAATATTATTTTGAGGAAATAGCAGGCATTAAATTTTAGATATAAGACAGAATACACCATGAGAAAATATTGTATAACATTTCTATCTTTTAAAGATATAAACTGGTATAAAATTTAAAAGCGAGGTAAGCAGAGTTGAAGACATCGTTTGTCTCGATGTGGAAAATTTTATCAGAATGAAAATCTACCAATACTAAAAAAAAAAAAAACCTGAGTTGGGAATAAACGAACAGAATAAATATAAATTCTTTATTACATTTAATAAAAAACCTTTACTCTTTACTATCTACTGTTTTGCTATTCTGAGTTTAAAATTTTTTAATACAACAATTGATAAATACATATACTAACATAAATAGTTTATTTCAATATTGCATTTTTTTAAACATTTTTTTTTTAGAGTCAGAGGTTAATAATTATTAATAAATCAATATATTTAAATTAAAAAAAAAAAAAAAAAAATTGTATATAAAGTCGGATTCGAACAGATGAGACTTCCCCTTGTAAGATCTAAATATTTCATAATACTAACATAAATAGTTTATTTCAATATTGCATTGATGAAAAATGTTTAATGCATGATAAATATTTAAAAATAAAATCATAAATCCAACACAAAAATTAATCTGAGAATTATTAAAGTTTTAAAACAACCATGAAAAGTAAAAAGTCTGATGTGAACACCGCATAACTTCCTTGTACGCCTATTAAATTATACATACACATTTAAAAAATAAAAATAAAAAAGAAAATTTCATAAAATTTTATTTCATATTTCTTTTTGTATTGTTATTATTGAATTATTATTTCTTGGTAAACATTTTTTTTACAGTCAGAGGTTAATAATTATTAATAAATCAATATATTTAAATTAAAAAAAAAAAAAAAAAATGTATATAAAGTCGGATTCGAACAGATGAGCCTTCCCTTTGTAAGATCTAAATATTTCATTAATTAAAATTTTACTTGGCTACAATTCTGGAACCAATGAAAATAAATACCACTTATATATCGTTGAGAAGCTCTCAATGAGGGCTTATTACTGCAGTTAAAAAAAAGTCCAAAATTCAAATTTCGTGGATTTTGGGGTTTTTTGCCAGTCCAGTCGATTGCAATACAAAGGGGAGATGTAAAACTAGATATTACAACAGTCCTAAATCCGACATTTTAACATCCTGCAACTAATGGGTTTTGAGTTACGCAAAATACGTAGTCACGTTGAATATAGTCAAAATGAATTCAGGGGTGGTAAAAATGGATATTTCCATTGAAATCTGAATACCGAAATTTTTCGCGATCACAATACTTTCTTTATATCGTACAAGGAAGTAAAAATTACAATCCGCAAATGCAATGAACATTTACAATTTCTTAATAACTATTTTATAAAAATCAGTATGTTATGTATTATTTATTTCCTATATTACAACATAATAAATAGAAGCATGAGAACATTTTACCAATAAGAATTTTTATAAACATATTTTTGAGTATATTTATGAAAAAACCAGATTCAACTTTGTCATTATTTTATTTTAATCGAACCACAGGAAATTCAGGAAAAATTTATTTAGTGTTCATCAATCGAAGTAATTGTAGTTTGCAAATAATCAGCTAGTTTGGGAATTTTTGTACGGGTAGATTTTGAATAATGGAATAATAAATATAGTATGTAATAAAATACTGTAAAAGTGTTTATTTGTTACAATTATAACATAACAGAAATTAAATAATCGACAAAGTAAATACTTAAAAATACCTTGACAAGAAACACAATAAAAAAAATTCTTTTGCGTAGCATTAAAAACTAAATAAAAATTTTCCAAAGATGAAAAGGACCAATTAATTTTTTATTATTAATTATTAAAAGTTTGTATAATACTTAATTTACTTAATCGTAAATGAACAAAAAGGAAAACTAATAATGTCAAGAAGAAAGCTAAAATTGATTTTTACTTTCCTGGTTATAGCAATATATGCTGCTACAGCAATAACAGGAAAAAAAATATAGGTAAAAAAATCTAAAAAATTGTTTAATTGTTTAAAAATTGTTTAAGTTTTGTAGGAGACATTAAAAAATTTTAACAAAATAATAATTTAAATAAATTGTAAATAATCTATGAAAAAAATTAATCCGGTTCTCCAAGTCTAAAAAATTTATTTTGACAGAGATGTTTGTGTGTATTGGCCTGTCTTATAATTTTGGACCCCGTTGACCGATTTTCTTCAAAGTAGGTAAAGAGGCACTACCTTTGGGGTGAAAGAAGGAATTAAAGTTTTTCAAAAAATAGGAGTAGGGTATTTCGGCCGAAATACAATTTTTTTAAATTTAAAAAAACGATTTTTAAACATTTATTTTAAATTAAAATCCATCTCACAAATTATCTATTGCATTTTAAATGCAAAGATCTTAATTTTTTAATCTTCTTAGTAGTTTTTGAAAAAAAAAATTAACAAAATATTTTCACTCCCAATAAAAAATTACAATTTTATTTATTTTTAATTAACTTACCTTTGTATTTTTAAACAATCTTAATAAAGTTCTTTTTTAATATCATAACTTAGGCGGTATTTTCTTGTAATTTAATTTTATCTAAATGCTTCCGCATTGGCATGGGAGCCTAAAAATGAAAGAAAAAAGCAATCTTTTTGCAATTTTATATTTTTAATGCTCAAAACGTATCGAGGGTCGTCGCTAGCTAGCGCCGCCTCTGGCAAGTATGACAACTTGACAGACAGGCGGCGACGCTACCCCTTAATCTTTAAAATAGGGTTATTGTTTAACACCTTCCGTAACTTCAAATTCATTTTATTCAATAAATAAGAATGATGTATTTATGAATGATTGTTTTAAAGAATCCTGAATAAAAATGTAACCTTATGTGCAAAACAGTTTTCAATTAGCATTTCTATTTTTTATTGGAGCGCATTAAAGTTTCACAGTAACTACTATAAAAATCTGATGAGGACACTAGATGACTTTCTTGTACGTGTAATAAATCACATGTAAACATTTTTTAAAATGAAAAGTTCATAAAATTTAGATTTTTAACCCTTAAAATTTTATATCTGGGCATATATATATGCCCCAGATATAAAATTTAAAGTTTATATATATATATATATATATATATATATATAACACATCCCGTCAAGTATTTTTCTTGATTTATTTAATATTTATACTATTATTATTTATATATTTAACACTATTCATGCATTCACCACGCTTTTTCAAAACAGAAATTTGTCTCCTAATTTATTTTCAAAATAAGTGATCACCCTTTTTTTATAAAAAAGATTATTTAAAGTGACTAAAATAGCTTATTACCTCTCCCCTAGCGGGGGAGCTCCTAAATTAAAAAAAAAATGGAAAAACGTTTTTTAAAGTTGCGATTATATTTAAAATCAATTTTAGTGAATATTTTAATCATTAAAAAAGCCCTCCCACACGCATGTGTCTCCAGTTTTTAAAATTTCGATAATAAATCTAATGCTAATATACTAAAAATTTTGGTTAATGTTTTATTTGGTAGACCATGTTTGCTTTAAAAATTAGAATTAAGATATTGAAATATAATCAAACAAGTACTTTATGTTTAAAAAGTCTAGAAATAATTAGTTTTAAATAAAGAACTCATAATTTTGGCTATGCTTTTCAATAAAAAGGAATTATTTTATCATAAAGATAAAGTAGAACTTAAGGTGATTGAATTGAAAAACGTTCTGGTTTATCCAGAAAAAATGAAATGACCTTCATTACCGGCTTTATTTTTAGATTCCTTTCCTCAAAATTTTCTTCTAAGTACTATGCTTGAACGTTGGTACTTGCAGATGAGGCCGGCAAAATTATGTAGTTTAATGGCGTAAGTACTACTGAAATGATGTTACTACAGTTGCATGGCCAAGTGAAGACATATTATTGAAATGTATAATCAGTAACTCAGAATATGTTCAGCAACAGAAGTTGCTGAACTTCTGTTTGCCATTTGGGTACAAATTTTGATATATAAGATTCATTTATAGATTTACAATTTTCACTAGAATACTAATTCATTAATCAAAATAAAAGGACTCAGTAATGGTGTAGGGGTTTTAAGGGAACAGTAATTGAATTTTTTACCCTGTTTTTGAGAACCGGTACTACTACTATAAGGTGCATCCATTTGGGCTGATAGGGTCAATTTTGCTAATTGATGTAGGACCTTATTTCGACAAAATCTAATGCTGATTGCATTTAGGATCCTGTCATAATGTATGTGACGATAGGCATTAATATATATGCAGAATCAATTAATCATTTATTTACACTTCAATTAATCAGAAGACTTTGTATGGATGCAAATTACGAAGAAGGTTTTGCTGTTAGTAGTTGTTTCTAGGCTTGTAGAGCAGGGACTGATAGAAGGAAGTGTGGCAGGAAATGTTCAGTAGTCGTACTTTGTTCAGTAGGTTTAGATATCGTTTTGTTCCAAATATTCCTCAAAGCCTATTTATTAGATGGAAGGCCATTGAAAATTCAGTAACATAAATGTTGATAAATCAAAGAATACTGATTAGAAAAGAAAAATATCATCGATGAAAATTCATGTAAGTTGTGCGCGGAACGTGAGACAAATTACTGGTATGCTAATTTGGTATGTCCATAGGTGGGGGGATTTGCGAAGCTTGCATTTGAATTTTTACATAGGAGAATGTACGCGATTGAAGACAACACAGTAGTGAAACATTCAAAATTTTGTATCATGTTAATGATTTGTGTATTGAAACTGCTTAGAAAAGTTAAATGATATTTGTGGCAAATTTCTTCTGATATACGGTCGGTTGAAGTATCTAATTATACAAAAGCACTGGATGGAATTATACTTGTCAGGAAATAAGGGCGTTTTTTTTTTTACCAATTGTTGCACTGTTCACTTGGAAACCCCGTTACGCTTTTGTTTTATCCAGCACCTTCTGCTTAAACATAAATTTTTCAATTTTTTTTTTAATGGACGAAAAATCTTTAAAAAAATATAAAAACGAGAGTTTTTGGAAACAAATAAGAGAAAACAATTATCAGTCATATCATATTTTTAATCTTTAAGATCACATTTAGCGTTGTAAGTGATAGCACTTGAAAAATCTCGTGTTGTAAAAGGTTATATCTAGACATTATCCTACTCTGGAAAATTGGAGCAATTTTTATTGTTAAATTGTTTAATATGAATGTTTTTTAAGAGGCCGATCTGAAAACATCCTACGGATGGATAGAATTTCGATCCCAAGTGAGATGCTTATGTTCAGAAATCCAGGTACGTTCCTAATTAAATGCAAACTCTTTATTAAAATTAGTAATGTAAACTCTACTATTTGTCTTCGAAAAAAACAATCAAAGTAAGTCCACGCTTATTATTTAAAGTAAGCTATTTTAAAGAAAGCCGGCTTAAAATTTAATAAATAGTATTTTAAATAATTTTTATCGAGTAAAACTTTAAGCCTAACCATTAACAAATTGTTTGGGAATCCAAACTTATCCAACATGTTATCCAAACTTATCCAATACTGTTAAAAAAAAGCTGACAACACAGTTGTATCTGATGCACGGCTTTCATACACAAACGTAATTTATAATTTTATTTAAATATAATTTTTTTTTCCGTATATTTAATTCAATATTCTAACTAAAGCGCGCGCGCATACCGTATTTAATTCGCGCGGGAGTAGCGGTATTAGCGGCAACGGTCGGCACTAACTAAACTAATGTAATTTTACAGCTTACATAGAAATATTTTCGCTTGTACAGTCGAAAGACTGGTGTAGCCGCAAGGCTTAACGCACCAGGTACTGAATCAACCGGGCGATCGAATTCAAGACCCAGCCAAACCGAGTTACTTTTTTTACACTTAAATATTATTCATTTATTTAATTGTATCGCTCACCTGTGAAGTCACAACACAGCAGTCACCTGGGTCGGGGTGCGATTTTGCAAAAATTTTTAATTAATAACGTACATAATAAAAGTATGACCTTAATTAGGCGAAATCTCGAGATACTGAGGGTGACATGGCATCAATGCCCCATATATAAAAGTAATCTGATCAAGTTTGGTCAAAATCGGTCCAGTAGTTCTGGAGATATAAAGTGATTTAGAGGCCAACACCGATCACACGTACATACGATTTTAATATCCAGAAAATTTCCATCCGGTTTTTTGGCTTCCTTAAGTGTCAAAACGTCAAGATCCGGTGAAAACCGCAAATACCAAAATTGGACCGGGTCTTCCTTCTAGAACTATAACTCAGCTACAGCGCTATCTAGACGGGAAAGTAAAAAATTTCTGTTTGAACCATAATTAATATATAAAAAAAAAAAAAAACAAAAGTAATGAAATTTCATTTTATATTTTTCGTATTGCAAGAAGGATGAAGTAATTAATAAATATAGATTTTCTTTTAGTTTGCCGTATCAGAGGTATTTATTTCTCAATATTTTGATTGATTGTGTAGGATTAAAATGTGAATCATTAAAATGACATCATAATGTCAAATAGCGGAAATGTTTTTTTTTAATAGCAACGGGTATGAAATACACATCTATAGTAAAAATATTTGGTTTATTTTCTGTAAAAGAAAAAGGTCAAATCTGTCGATCCGTTCACAAATGGCGAGGTTATAGAAAATTTCAATATTAAAATACTCGTAATATTCAGAGGCAATATTGGGCAACATGTACGTTCTAACACTTAATTGAATTTTCTAGTAGAATTTTATGTACTATATGACTTCGTTTTGTAGTTTTTCACTACTTTCTCAGATAATATAAAACAAAAAAGCATTCATAGGACGCTTCAAAAGTGGTGTATTTTTGTACGGGGTAGGCAGGAGAAAAATAGTAATTCTATTTCATTCTTTTAATGTAGCTGCCACTGTTGTATTCGTCGTTATTTTTAATTGAATGATGTTTTATTTTATTTTGTTTAATTCAAGAAAAAAAAAATTAATTTTTGCTTAAAAATTGTATAGAGAACGACCTGGATTTTAAACTCTTAAAAAAAGCTCATGTACATAATTAATCTTATAGAATTTACTTGGGCATCATAATAACTAGACTGAGATTAGAAGCAAATAGATTTTCATTCGGTAGTTTCCAGTTATGGGAGGGGGGATTGAATGCCGGTCAAACTCTGGAAGCTAGTATATTTTTCATACTCTAAACTTTTCCCTGCCATAATTCTAATGCAGTCTTCATGCTTCTCTAGTAAGTATGTCATTTACCTAAAAAAAAGTTGACAACAAAGTTGTAATACTTTCCTGGCACTGGTTATTTATTATAGTGGAAAAATACATGTAAAAAGTAGTTACCTGAGATTTATTTTTTGAGGTGAAGGTAATTTATGATGAAGTTTTATTGTAAAATTATCATTATGTTTAAATAAACCAAAAAAAGGTGAAAAAAATCAGTAGTTTTTAATTTTTCTGCACCACTACCTTCAAAATTACTTTCCAAGATAATTTTTTGACTTTTTACGTTTACTATGTGAAATGGAAGGGACTAAAAATAATTCATCTGAAAAATATACAACCAATAAAAAGTTAGCTAAGTTTTCTTTTTTTGTGGGTGGAGGGTGAATTATGATGAAATTTGATTATAATATTATTATTAAAAGTTTAAATAAGCCCAAAAACGTTTTAAAAAAATTTAAAACTTCGATATTTTTAAACTTTTATCATGTAATTTGGCTTCATGATTTCGCCATATAAGCTTGATGCTTGTGCTTGGGAAATTAAATTTTTGTAGCGTATAAATAATATCATGGCTGACCGGGATTAGAACCCGGGACCTCCGGATGAAAGGCTGAGACGCTACCACTCCGTTACGGAGATCGGCAAAGTATTGTCCCCAAAGTATCTGTTTTTTTGTCACTTCAACTACTATGCCTAGAAAGACATAAAAAGAAATTAATATAAAAATTATGCAATAAAAATAAAAATCAATTTTTTCGATGTTTGAAGAAGGGGGAATTTTGGAGCAAAATGACAAGATAAGTATGCAACGCATGTACTGAGTTTAATATTGTGGGGATTATAGGTTTACAAAATCTTGATAAAATTTACCCATAAAACTATCTACCCAACTCACTAGAGATATTGAACCTAAAAAATTACCAATAAATTGCTCCACATACACGAAACTGTACAAAATTTCATCAAAATTGTTTTACCAGTGAAACGTTATTAAGCTTTAAACAGGCCAATACACGCACATACGTACGTATGAACATTACCCCCACTATTGTTTTTGGAGTTCCTGGGTCATGAAACGTCGAGAAATGCAAAAAAAAGACAGATTACCATATACTTCCCTTCTTGCAGCATAGCTCAAGAGCCGTAATGGCAGAAAATCCAAAACGAAATATTGATATTTGATCAATGTTATTTCTGTTTATAGGTCTTACGAAAAACATTATCATTTAATTTGATATTAAATGAGATATTTAATGAATTACCTAAGAAATCACATCTAATTATTATTAATAAAAATTAAAACATTAGTTATTATTATTATTATTCCAATTTAACATAAAATCCATTTTAATTACAGTAAACAACTCAAGGTGTAATCTGAATGATATTTCATAGCAAGGATATTGTAGTTTATAATAAAGGTGTAAATAAATACTTCATCAAAATTACACAGTGATGCCTGTAATTATAGTATTACATTTAATGATTATTATAATTTCACTTTGTTGAATAATCTAATTGGAATTTAAATCAACCTGCAATGTTTATTATAAATTTATACTGTTAATCTGATACGTTGAATGCGTTAATTTAGTAACGTGTTTATTGTATTTTATGCGCTGATAATGGGCTATAATATTAATATAACAATAATTTCCAATCTCAAACAACGCTAACTCGAAATTGAAAACATTAATCATTTAATTTTTAAAGTAACATTTTCATTATTAGAACTGTTTTTGTCTATTTTGCTGATAAGATATATTCAAAGCTGTAAATTTACATAAATTAATTTTAGACGATAAAAATGATTTCTAATTATGCCCAATTATAAATACTAGACAAATTTTTATCTCTGTTAAATAAACATAAAATTTATTTACATTTAATTAAATGCTGTGACTAACTAAGAGTTTCAATGTGATTTTATTTTATTTTTGGTAGATTATAATTTTTACTTTTTCCGTTGTTTTTTTTTTTTTTACTTTTACTGGTTCTTCTAGAACTATTTTAATCAATCCTCTTCCTCTGATGATATGCCTTAGCCAATTGCGTTTTCTGTTCTAGATTGTTCTGATTAAGCTTCTATTCTCATTCATTCTCCTTATTACTTCATTATTCATCCTTCTTCATCTTCCCATATTTTAAATACCTCTTGTCTTTAATTATCCCTTTTTCTTTAGTTTTCAGGTGTTATATTCATACTTCACAAGACAATAATTCAATTCTTCACTCCAATTTACAACATAATAATTGTTTTTTATTTTCTCTTATAATTCTTTTTAGCCGTTGCTATCCTGGTTTTTATTTCATTTTCATTTTTCGTAATCTTCTTTTAGCAAGCCTGAGAACATATACTATTTTTTTCTTGCTCAATTCTTCCTTTTCTTTTGTAAAATAAATTGTAACATTTCAAGGGCATATTTGATAGTTTCTTTAGCGTACATATTAAATATTATACCTTTCCCAGTCCTGCTCTTGAACAAAATAACCGCGATCCTGAAATGGTTTGACAGTTCAATAATCGAGGAAGGGGGGAGGGGGTTGGAACATTTAAACCAGTCCAAGATCAATAGTATTCAGGATTAATATTTTTATTTTATTTCCCTTTACAGAATCGATCGGTGTGTAGTAGAATCATGAAATTTGATTTGGTATTTAAGTATCCTTGGACTGATTTCGTTAAATTTAAAAAATATATAATAAAGAGATGGGGAAAATTGAGGGCAGACTATACCTCAAAGAAAGATAGTTTTAATGAAAATTCTACGCTTCTGAGTTTTTTACCTTATCAAAAATTGATATCATCGGAAATATTATTGAACTAACTATTGCTAAACAATCAAAAAAATAAATCTATAAAACTATTTTTCTTATCCGTAAAAATATGATTCATAATTTAATTTTTTCAATTTCAAAATATCGATATGAAGTTTTAAAATTTAAAAATATGAAGTAGCTCTATAAAGGTAGAAATTGTTTTTAAGTCTTATCTCGTGGGTTGGAGGTAATATAATCCTGTATCAAATAATGAGACATCTATTAAACGTTACTGTTCGTACCTATAAACTTAGGTCGTTATCATAGTGGGAACGGTTAAAAAATCTTATCAAAGGGTTTGTGCATTATAAAAAATCCTACCTCTAAAAATAAAAGTTCCATACATTTTTATACCTTTTACCTATTCTACCGCCGATCAATTTGAGAATTTTCCTTTTAAATGCGGTAGGAACAGTGTACAAATTTATCAAGGAGGCGGAGGATAAATAAACTTTTTTGAATAAATTGTTAATATTTACATATTTATTTGGTGAATTTACTACGTATTATGTTATGCTGTACCGTAGCGAGTCTAATGGCAAAAAGGAGGTAAGACAATTCTATGTAAAAAAAAAAAAAACAAAAATGAATCATGATTAATAATCATTGTGATAAGCTTTCTTTTTATTATATATATATATCGATATATAATAAATATCAGATATATAATAAATTCAGAAAGCAATTCGAATTTAAATTTATGAAAATTTACAAAGAAAGAAATTACTACTAAAATATAAAAATTAATTAAATTGTAATAAAATACTTTAAATTTACAAATTAAATCTCGTCAACAGTTGTTCCTTAAAGTCTTAATAAATTTTATTTATCTATATATAAATTTTTTTTATTTATTAGATTTCATAAAAAAAATACTGTAATAAAAAATAAATAAATGTAGCTACTCGTGTTTGCATCTGTGGCGAAGTAAAGAAATTTAAAGTAATTCGGTTAGTGGAAAATAATTGAAGAAGGGGTTATGAAATAAAATGGATTATTAACCAGTGATCTTGCTAACATAGGATCAACGCCCACCTTACCAGCTCGACGTCTACTATACGACAGAAAATTTTTATATTGTCACAATTGAGTAACTTAGACTATCATTGAATCAGAGTTAATTTTTATAATTGCTTATCGATTAAAAAAAAATAATAGTATTTAAAAAAATTTCTTTCTATACTTAAAAAAATAAGCCAGCAGATAAATAAATAAGGTCTTACAGGTATTAGTACATTTTAAATTAATTACTAGGAGAATAGTTAAGCACTATTTAAATTCCGGGAAAATTCAAACACATCATTCCAGTTTTAGGTAGATTTCATAAGAAAGCTACCTAGTAATGGGTACCATGATTCTACTTCCGGAAAATTTCGACATATCTTCGCGTTTCACATCCCACAGACCCCAAAAGCACCGTCAGTTCAAAATTTTATATATATAAATATATATTTCACTTTCTTGTGGATACGATAACTGCCGCAATTTTGCGCCAATCAGTTTCAAATTGATACACAAAATATAACGACCCAAAATCTTGGTCGAGTTCGTTAATGGGCAAAGTCGGACCGTAGGGGTGGACCGTAGGGGTGGTTGGGCTTTTTCAAAAAAACAAAATAGGGCTATTAATTTTCTTATTAAGTAAAATATCGTATTAGTTTAACGTTCCTACTATTCTTTGGATAAGGGCCTAAAACTTATATAAGTAAATTTTTTTGATTGATATCACCAACTATTGGCCCAGGGGATTGAAAAAATGGGGTTTCAAAGACAAAAAAGAATCATACATCCCTTAATAAGCACAGTATCGAATCGATTTAAAAGGGTCGTTAGTCTTCTAAACATTACCTAAAACCTTTGAAAAAGTTTTTGATATGACTAACCCTTACGGCAAGGGATGACCAAAATGTTGCTGGAATTGAAAAAGATGGGACTTGTATGATAAACATGGAAACTTTGTAACTAAGGTGAAAATATTTTTATCCCCTACTTAGCACTAGTGAAATCTACCTCCACCTTCGTATGTACCGAAAGGGATTTTTTTTAATGAAGTATTGGGATTTAGTTAATAAAAAAGCAATGTGCAATTTACCATTCAAATTGAAACTTCAACTAGCATCTCGTATTTTTACGGTATCAGCTTAACTATGGTTTTTTTTTAATTTACTTCGGTTTTTCCTAGGCAGGCAGAAGGGATTCAGTAGGATCTTTACAGGTAGACGTCCTTTCTAAGACATTGTACGACGATGTCAGTAGTAAATGATTTACAATCAACGCACACCTACGTATATAATAATCTTGACCGATTTTAACTTAATTTCAGTATTCATCTGAAAACCGATCTATCAATACGATAAGAGCATTAATAACGGGGCTTGGTCTATTAAGGTTTTTACAAGAAATTATTCTAAATCTATTTGCTTTCTTTTATATATGTCAAGAAGCCTTTTTTAAAAAAAAGGAAGCATTATGATCATGCATAAATTGAATTTTCAGATTATGACGGACTTTTTGACTATAAAAAAACCGATTAAAAAATATGTCAATGCATCAGGTTTTAATCAGCCTAGAACTCTAAATCAGAAGATCGATTCCTTTCTTACATTTTCAGATGGATCATATTATGATGCTACATTATGAGAAGTTTACATAGAATATTTAGATGAACCGTGAACTTTGTCCAAACCTAAATCACTGAAGAAAATTCTTCATTCAAGGTATTAAAAAAAAGTAATAAAATAATATTAAAAATGAAAAACATTTTAATTAAGTGAAAGCATTTTATTGATTGAGTCCCAGAGGATTGTATCCAGTTTGTTGAAAACGATTTAGTAAGCTAAATTGATCTTAATTTTAAGTCAACTTAAAGAAGAACCTGAAAAACAAAATGAGCAAACTACAATGAAAAAATTAAAATGAAATTTTAATAAATAAATGATAAAAAGAAAAACCTAGTCCTAAAAAAATATAGAATAAGATGTTACTGAAAGAACAATCTTTTATAAAAACATCGTAACGTAAGAAAAAAAAACCCCAAAAAAAAACATTTTAACCTTAATTCATCCAAATCCTGGAGCTTACGTCAAAGATTAGGTGGTGCACTTTACAGTAATTCCAATTCTTTAAGTGAATTTACATTCAATAAGTAATCGTATACGAAGTACTGGAATTTAAAATTTTCGTCATTTTTCATTACGAAAAACTAAAATGAGTGGGTGATTAAAACAAAGAAGGCTATATATATATGTATTTTGGATCGAAATAATTTTTTTTTTTAACGAGTTTGTCGTCTTTATTCTTACTAATATATCTATTCAGTAAGTACACACACACACACACACACACACACACACACACACCCATATATATATATATATATATATATATATGTGTACATAACACATAACACAGGAAACTGTGTTATGTAACCAAACTGCTGCTTAGTTAATTTGACAGTTGAGAGTTGTAAGTTATGGTAGGTGATCGTAGTTCGAAGTTGCCAAACGAAGGCAATAGATAGTAGGTTGTATAAATACACTGATGGAAACGTCACCGAGACATTTACAGAGGTTGAATCATGACAGAGGCCAAACTGATGCGTTATCAATTTTAGAGGGTCTAAAAGACAACCTCCGGTAAAGCCCATTAAGGCTGGTGTGGCAATCGGGATCGTCGTAAGGCGGGTATTCTCTCCTCCGGGGGGGGGGGGGGGTCAGGATGCTGCTTTTATGTGTATGTCATAATCTCAATGGTCATTGATGACTTAAAACGAGATACAAACATAAGCGAAAATATCACAGCTACGTTCAAAAAAAAAAAAACAAGGAAACATTATCAGAAGAAAAAGTGAGGAATACAAAAGGCAACTGAAAACCATTGTTTTCAGTTACTTTTTTCACTGGGTTAAATGTTACTGATTGTTGGAATAAAAAAGCCCACTAAAGTAGTATAAATAGTTTCCCTAATGATACTATTTTTCTAGAACCCACTTGCAGTTAAAAGATTTTTGTCTGACGAGTAATGTTAGAAACTGACAAGTCTGGTTAGGATATATAATGTGGATTAACTGTTTTGGAATTTTATTAGAAAATGGATTTAGGTATGTAATCTGAGTTCATTACAGAAGACAAAAAATTTACGATGAAATTGTACCGTATTTAAAGCTGACTCAAATGAAATTTTTCAAAGCAGAAATATCAGTGAAGAATACTTTTTAACATCGTAAGAAAGTATATAATTATTTAATTTTTTATTTAAATTTACATTTATTTTAATTAATTCCCGTGAATCTGCTGATGATATCTACTTAACAATTGTAAAGTACATTAGTTAATTTTTTTTTTCTTAAATAATTTTATGTTCTTTAGTTAATGATTTATTCTTTAATTTTTGGTTTTTCTTAGTTTTTTATTTTAAATGTTGAAATTATTTCAATAGCAAAATGAAGAATAAAAAAGTTATTCTAATTCATCAATCATCAGTTATAAATCTTTTGAAAAGGTTAGTATAATAAAACATTTCCAGTAGATTTAAGATAAGTTAAAAATTAATGTACTGTGTATCGCTTACAAAACGTGCACGTTAGGAAAACTGATTAAACAGATAAATTGTTTAACCGGACGATTGTATCGTCAATTAATTCCTTTAATCGACGTTCAATTGTACTTCCATTAGGCTACCCCATCAAAACTTAACAGTGAAAGAAAAGTTTCAAATTGAACATAGTTCAATCCGAATTTTTATACAAGATTCTCAGTTGAATTTAACAAGAAGTAGGTTTTTCAAATGACGATCGTTTCAAAAACGTTTGGAAATAGGAATTTAATAGGATACTACAAAAGGAAAGTAATCGATGCGCAATGCGTTAGCTTTCTACCTTATCAGATTTTACGTGAAAAATACCAAATAGTAAGCAGAAATGTAGGCATAATTTACCATAGTAATGACGTAATGATGGTAAATATATATATATATATATATTATTATTAAAATACTTAAAATAGCCCATAAAATAGGAAATGTGTAATAAATATAAATCTACCGCTATTAAACCTAAATCAATCTTCCTTTATCGCAGTCAACAGTTAATACTCATAAATTGAAAATGGATTTTCACACAAAGTATGCAAATCATTGGATCAGTTTTTAGGTATTACCGAACCACTGAACTGCAAAACTCATATATACCAGAAACGTATTACAATATGCTAAATATATTTGCATAATAGATGACCATAAATCAGCATTCATGGTACGCGCTTGAAGGATCGTAATTTATTATCAGTTTATATATAATAAGGGTTAAATAATGATGTGTAATTATGAATTATTTTATTGTAGATGAAAAGCATATGTACCGACTATTACATACGCCTCCATAGTAAAATGAGGCTATGAAAAAAATACTCATAAAAAAAGTTCATAATTTTACAGCCCGCTTATTTAAGCTTTATCTATGTAAATAAGTATTAACTAAAAAATTATCACTACTCTTAATAATATTTTGCTTTTTTAAAAAAATAAAAATAAATTTAGCAAGGTTGTTATTGATTTTTTATCCTAATATTTACTGACAGTTCAAAATTTAACTCGTCCCCACTGCAAAATTAGAACATTTTTATTACTCTTATGACGTTTCCTCTTCATTTAATTACTTCTTACGAATAAAAAAAAAAATGATGTGGACACCACATGACTTCCTTGTACGCCTATTAAATTACATTTACACATTTTTTTTAAAAATTAACCATACGTAAATTTTTATTTCATTAATAATTTCTGATATTTTTTCATATTTATTTTCATTTTCATGGTTATTATTGAATTATTATTTATTGTAATTTTTTTTTTACATCAGAGGTTAATAATTATTAATAAATGAATATATTTAAATTAAAAGAAAAAAAGTTAAAAAAAAAAAAGATGATGATGTCAGATTTGAGCCTATGTGCCTTCCTCTTGTAAGAAGAATATTTCATTAATTAAAAGGTTTATTTGGCTATTACTCTGGAACCATTGAAAATAAGTGCCACTTATGATATATCGTTGAAAAGCTCTCAATGAGGACTTATTACTGCAGTTAAGAAAACGTCCAAATTGTTTGGATTTTGGGCTTTTTTTGACACTTTTGGTCCAGTCGATTGTAATCAAACGGGAAAGTGCACAACTAGATGTTACAACAGTCCTAAATCCAAAATTTCAACATCCTACCGCTAATCGTTTTTGAGAGAGATATGTACATACGTGCGTACATACAGACGTCTCGCCGAAACTAGTAAAAATGGATTCAGGGATGGTCAAGATGAATATTTCCGTTGAAATCTGAAAACCGGAATTTTTCGCGATCACAATACCTCGTACAGGGAAGTAGTAATAATAAAAAAAAGTTCAATCCTTTGTTAAGGTACTCTAATTTTAAGATATTATAAAATATTATTAAAAATAACACAACATTTTTGTTATTATATGAAATTATTTGTAACTGAATAAAATTTTGTAATTATATGTAGTTAATTAACTTTTATATTATTTATTTTCTTACTCTGCTTTGGAAATTATTAGATACCCTCTTTTACAAAATGATAAATATATAATAAAACGTTTTAATTTGATAGGCTGAAATAGTAAAACTTTAGAACAATGAATACAAATCCTACTTTTAAATGTGTAGGGATTTATTACCCCGTGAACCGTCTTCTAAAATTTGTATACTGTTTCCACCTAAATAAATATTCATAAAAAATGATCACATCAGTAGACTGAAACATTAAAATTTTGTTTGATTTTAATTTTTTTATTACGTGAACAAAGGTTGTGATTTTCTAATCCTAAAATAAGAACAGTTTTTTTTTTTTAAATTTGATAACGCTTCACTGAGAGTTTTTTGCTTTTTCCAACCAGTTTCAGCTACAGCCGGGTCTGACTGTGTATATATAGGCAAATGCAATTACCGCTACCGGCCAGCCAGGCCTGACGTAGCTGCAGATGTAGTGCAAAGTAAGTGTAAATGTACCGTTAAACATGTTGTCTGGGAGCAGACTACACTCAGAATAACACATTAAAAATTTCCAAGTCAACAGATTAGAAGAGCCTAAGTTAAAAAAAAAAATATATATATAAAAAAAAGAATTACCTTGTAAGGGTAGATGGTGATTTTACAAACATATTTTTCAAAGATATAATTTCTAATTACATACATATTACATATTCATAGTACGTACATAATTACATATTCATAGGTATAATATTTTCATGAAGTTCAAAACCTTCGTTGTTTAATTATTAGGGGTTTAAGTGATTAACAAAATACGCTGATTTTTCCACTTTATAAATAACTAAAAAAGCAGAAATTTTGAATATTTCTTTCACATTATATTCAAAAATATAGATCTTTAATGATAAAACCAATGGAATTAAAAGTAGGACAGCTCATAAAAATGAAGACTTTAATTTTTTGTATTGATTAAATATTAAAATAGTATTTAAAAAACTCTTTGGAGTGTAGATAAAAAAAAAAAACTGAAAAGCTTTCCATAATGACATGTAAAATCGTTTAAAAAGCTGTGAATATATGTATGTGAACCCAAACTTTTCTTTACAGAGCAGAGACAATGTATATAACGCATTGTTTCTCGACATTAATTTGTTGCTTCTATTATAATTCTCCCAGTCTTTCTTACGACTGTGATGAATATAAATCACCTGAGATACAGTAGACACTAGTCGGTTATTTCAATTCATTATACAGTCCTCGTGGTATGAAGAAAGTAATAATGTTATTTTCTTGTAGGGTTAAACATCATCTGCATTTCCACTTGGAATACTGATGTGTTGTGTATCAGTATATTCCGTAAAGGAAATTGTAAACACCTTTTTTTAATACGGTGA
Organism: Lycorma delicatula; assembly: GCF_047948215.1. Lineage (NCBI taxonomy): Eukaryota > Metazoa > Arthropoda > Insecta > Hemiptera > Fulgoridae > Lycorma > Lycorma delicatula. Next base: position 203,259,947 of record NC_134457.1, on the reverse strand, counting down.
CTAGGTTTGTTCTTTAATAAAAAATGTTTCAACTACTACTCAAGCAATAGTTAAAAAGTCTTTAATAATTACTTTTCAAGAATTAAGTATTATAATAATATTTTGGTTATCTTGCTATCGGAGAGCAAAGTCTTTATAAGGTGACGTATTAAAGAGATAAAGCTTGATATGTCGGTATACAAAAAATTATATTTAGCTTGGTACAGAAGCACTGGGAAGCCATTTAACTGTCCACTTTTCTTAGTAAGCCTGATATAGGATGGCTTTTATTGGGAATGGTTAAGCCATTTTCGGTAGAGGCTTATGTCTCACAAAGGTCAAATACGACTGTTCGGATATGCCAACAAAAATTCTCCTGGAATTCATTGTAATTATAGGACTACTGTATTATTAAGAATCATCGATAACGGCATAAGCTCAATTTGGAAAATCAGACCAATTAAGAAAAAAATTTAACGTAATTATTTAAACATTTAAAAGAAATATTTTGAAGAAATTGTTTAGACTTTGATAAATTTTATTAAGAACAAGAAAAAAAAAATAAAAAATAAAGATTATCAACGAACTGAAAATGCATTTTCAACAAAATTTCATAAGAAAAAACTTTATAAACAAACCAATACTACTGATATAGTTGAATCCATGCGTTAAATGAAATTCAAGTACATTAACGAGAAAGACAAAAAAAATGTACGATAGGTAAAGGTACTGGATCAAGCAAATAGAACAACGAAAAATCAAATGAAATCTGAAAAAATATGGTAAAAAGCAAATACTTAAAATTAAATGGAACAAATAGATATCCACTAGTGAATCAAAATTGCTTATATTTTGTTGAGGTACAGGAAAACGAATACTATTTCAACCTCTCATACATGTTATTTCAGCTTTCTGAAAATCACCGTTGACTTAAATTGTTGGTTAAACTTTCTGGAAATTATGTAATAACTCTTTTAATTAAATAGACTTAATTGAAGTTCTCTTCCTATGATCTTTAGTAAATTAATTTCTTGGTAACATGGATAACTAGCTGAATAAATTTCACAATTTCATAATTTACAGATGAACAACAAAACAGACAAACGAAATCGCGTAGCTGTCTGAAGTGAATTGAAAAATTCAGCAAGAGATGACCCTAACTTCATCTCTAACATCATAACCGGTGATGGGACATGGGTATACGGGTATGACCCTGAAACTAAGTAGCAGTCGACGCAGTGGAAGTCGCCAAGTTCACCGCGGCCAAATAAAGCACGCCAAGTTCGCAGCAACGTGAAGTCCATGATGATTGTTTTTTCAACATCAAAGGCATTATCAATAAGGAATTTGTTCCTCTTGGTCAAAATGTAAATGGGATGTTCTATTGTGAAGTTTTGAAGCGGTTATGTGAAAGCATTAGACGCAAACGTTCAGATCTGTGGGGTAACAACAGCTGGGTTCTGCACCATGACAACGCGCCCGCGCACACATCGCTAGCCGTTCGGAATTTCTTGGCTTCCAAAAAGACGGTAGTCTTCGCCTGAACTTGCTCCGTGCGAGTTTTTTCTCTTTCCAGAAATAAAATTTCAATTGAAAGGCCGTCATTTTAACACAGTAGAGGAGATTCAGGAAGAAACGCAGAACGTGCTTCGAACACTTACCTGCAGACTTCCAGAGATGCATGGAATCATGGGAAAACCGCGGGGATCACTATATCAATGCCCAAGGGAATTACTTTGAAGGAGACAGTGGAAATTATAAGTTATAGAAAGCTATTTTATTTTTATGATAAAATTCCCCGAACTTTTGGGTAGCACCTCGTATAGTTAGAATAGTTAGGGAAAGTATGGTGATTGTGTCTAGAATGGAGTATCGGAGTTTTGCAAATCTTTATGACTGATCAAGAAAACATACGTATGTATATATAGTGTGCGTATGTATTTACGTATGTGTGTCGCCGTATTACTTTTGGCCTTATATCCCAGGATTTTTAGACTTCTAACATTCCATGCTCCGACTTGAAGAATGTTATTTTTTAATTTTCTGACGACCCCTTCCTTAGTAGTCCCCGCCTGAATGGACGAAGACGAAGATGAACGAAGCAGTAGCGATATAAAATGCCGAACAGCACAGGCGAAACGAGTCTTCAGTCAGAAATATAATTTGTTTACATAAAAAATTAATTGAAATGTCAGGAAAACATTTCTGAAAGTATATTTTTGGAGAATAGCGTTTATATGGAAGTGAAACTTGGACTATCGGAGTACCTGAGAAGAAAAGATTAGACACTTTTGAAATGTGGTGCTACAGGAGAATGTTAAAAATCAGACGGTTGGATAAAGTGACAAATGAAGAGGTGTTGCGGCAGACTGATGAGGAAAGAAGCATTTGGAAAAATATAGTTAAAAGAGGAGACAGAATTATAGGCCACATATTAAGGCAACCTGGAATAATCGCTTTAATATTGGAGGGGCAGGTAGAAGGAAAAAATTGTGCAGGCAGGTAACGTTTGGAATAAGTAAAACAAACTGTTTGGGATGTAGGAAGTAGGGGGTATACCGAAATGAAGTGACTAGCACTAAATCTTTTACTAAAAAGAGGTAATCTTGGAGAGCTGCATCAAACCTGTCAAATGACTGAAGACAAAAAAATTTCAGGACTGACCAGATCAATTTTCTTCAAATTCGGCTAAAATATTTCTAAGTATGAGGCATGGCTAATCTAAAAAAAAATGGTTAATCTAAAAAAAAATCGTTAGTGGGTGGGGGATTTGGAAAAGCCAATTTCGATTTTCGATTTTCTTCAGAGGTATTTTATTGAAAACTTTATTAAAGCAAATTTGTTGCCTAACATGTATATATAGCCAAAAAGATTTTTCAAAAATTCAACACCTACCTTTTAAAATTGAAATAAACGTTTTTGTCTTTTGCTTTACCTTCCCACGGTTTATTTTTCAATTTTTAAAAAAAATTTATACATCATATATACGTAGACCTATGTCTACAATTTTTTTAAAATTATATAGTTCCCGTACATAAAATGCAGAAGATTTTTTTTTGTTTCTTATTTTAGCCTTCATTGAAGGAGTTATTAGGTTTAGAAAATGTTTTACTCCAGCAAATTTGTTAAGATTAACATGAATATTTTTAGAAAACGTTTTTTAAAATTTATTTCCCTACCTATAAAAAAATAAGTATTCTTTCTTTTTTTTCTAACTCTTTTAATTTTTATTATTAACAACCGGAAGAGTCATGATATATTTTGCCAGATTTTATATTATATATATATATATATATATATATATATATATATGTTTCCTTTTTTTTCCACCGAAAATTACTCCACAAATTTTCCTGAGATTTTGAATAAAAATTCTTTGAATATCAAATAACTTCAGCGAATATATATCATTATGCTAAAATATTCCATTATTAAGTATTGATGACAAACAAATAAAAATTTGCCTAAAAACAAAATAAAACCGTCTACATAATGTAATTTTTCGTTTAAAATATCTTTCGTCGATGGCAATTTGTAGAAATGGCATCTACGGAGCCAAGGTAAAACTCCTCCACAATACGAGAAGAATCGATGCATACTTTGTAAGTAAGACTTGATCAGAAAAAATGTACATATTGCAGATTTTTGTTAAAAACAATAATATATTCACTTTACATAATCTTTTATTTATATATAAAAAGGTTTTATAAAATTATGTTGCATTTTAATTATTATTTATCAATAATACACTTACCTAAAAATACATATTTTTGATTCTAGAATTTTTTTAATTGATATTTGAAGTTCAATATAACAATGTTAATATAATAATGTTCAATATAATTTAGCGTTTGATTACGTAAGATTGAGTTTAAATCTAGAGTTACTGAAATCTTATCCTTCTATCGTGAAATTCTGAAATATTAATTTAATCCTGCTAGTATTAATTACAGAGTTAAAAAATAGACTAATAAAGAATATATATATTTTACTGCTTTTGTAAAAAAAAATTATCTCAACAAATCAGAGACAGTTTTATTAAATCAATTCAGGTATGTATAACTATGAAGTAATACCTGAACGGTAATTCCCGGAGGCTAAACAGGAAAAAGGAAGGAAGGTATGCATAACTAACCTACCGGGATGCTCTAATGGTTAACGGGTCTTCGCAAATCAGCTGATTTTGAAGTCGAGAGTTTCATCGTTCAAATCCTAGTAAAAGCAGTAGTTACTTTCATACGAATTTGAATAGTAGATCGCGGATACAGGTGTTCTTTGGCGGTTGGGTTTCAACCACCAAAGAATTGGTCGACCTGAGACTGTACAAGTCTATATTTTACTTACACTCATACATATCATTCTCATTTATCCTCTGAAGTAATACCTGACGTTGATTCCCGGAAGTTAAACAGGAAAAAAACCGGTACGTATAACTACACAGAAATGAAATACTTTACTTAAAAATTATAACCTAACGTGAGCTTTTGAAGCATAATGGCAGGGAAATTACACCTTTTTAATGAAATGTTCAAAAATTTCAACTCGATTTGCTTAGATTCTAGCGTAAGAGCTTTTAAACTAAAATTGATTCAACCATCTTCTGCCCTTCGGCAACCTACCTACACTCATAAATAAAATGTAGATGAGATCGGTAATTATGAAGTTGATCTAAAGTAATTATCTGAAACATTATAATAGTCATGTCAAATTTGTACAACACATATCAGTATGTAGAATAAAGAAGTAAGTATTTAATGTTAGTTTTTTTTTAAAGACAGGAGGATTTTTTATATTAGGAGAATAAAGAGTAGAGAAGCAACAAAGATAGGATTGGAAGAGAAGAAGTGATGAAACAAAAAAGAGAAAGGGGAAGGAAATACGGCATGGTACCGAATAGAATAGCAGTAGGTATGACAGGACGAGGCAGAACCCTGAGGACAGGGATTGTACAGTGTAGTGTAACCATGAAAGTAATCAAGGGTTCCATGTTCAGCTTTGGACCTTTGCCAACGTGTATATCCTTCTTTAAATCCACCCCTCCTTTTATACTATCATCGTACCACTCTTCATTCCACTCCACGACGATCACCTAACATTAGCTCCGGCGATTCACTCGCTGTTGTAGTCCAAATATTCATCCCATTTGCCAACAGGTTATTCAGGTCGATATCAAAGTTAACGCATCTTTGTTTGCTACAATGCCCTTTTGTTATACACCTTAATAGTTAATATCAGGTATACTTACTTCAAGTTCTTTTTGTTTTTAAAACGTAAATTAGTTTATTTCTGAACGGCATAAAAAAATGAGCTTGTTTTTAAAGAATAATAATAAGTATTTTATGATTTTAAGAACAACATGACTAAAAGCCCGTAATTGCATGAAATAATTTTCAAAAATAACAATACATTTATTTTCATTAGGACATCTTCATTTAAGACAGGTCCCTTGCATTAAGTTCATTTCCATTTTCTTCATTTCCAGCTAAACCTTGCGTTACTGATTACTCCCAATTCTTTTTTGACCGTTTACAATTTTCAATTTTTTCAACTTCCTTTATATCGATCTTTTTTCATAGTCCTTTATGCTGATCCTTCTAGATTGTTTACTTAATATTTCCATTCTCATGACGTGTTTCAGCCTATTAGTTTTTCCATTCTAATATATATATATATATATATATATATATATATATATATATATATACAGTAAGATCACTATTATTATTACTTATAAAACATTTATATTTAAATCTGTCATATATTTACGTAAAACAGCCTCATAGATCTTAACCTTTTCTAGAACAATTGCGTGCAACAAAGATTGTATTGAAAAAATTAAAATAAAAAATAATAAATGCAAAAATAGTAAAAATAGTAAAAAAATAATAAAAATAACGTTGTAATAAAAACAATATAGTTGTAGAAAAAATATTCAGAACAAAACTTCCTAACAAAATAATTTGGCAGAACAAAATTATACAGTAACAATAGAGAACAATTTTTATACAGCAATGTAGCGAAGAGAAATATTTGAATAATAAATATATGTGTTTATACGTTTTGTAAATAAACGAGTTTACCCGTTTTTTCCGTTGTTGTGATAAAAAAGTGATTACCCTAGAAATTATTGAATTTAAAACAAAAATCTTGTATGATCTGATCTTGAATTTAAAATATAAAAAATAAGTTGGTAAAAGAGGAAAATAACTGATAAAAATAATGCTTTGTATAAAAGTATATACCTTAGAGTGACACAGTCAACTGAAATTTCGAGAAAGCAATAAATCTAGTATGCAATGTGAACATTTTTCTAAAATTCAGTTGAAAACCGCTGACATTAATAATACGAATTATAATTATTATTTAAAAAATTTTCCCTGCACCGTAAATCAAAAGTCCCTATTTATTTTGGATTAGATATTTGAGGAAATGAAAAAAATAAGGATGCCAGTATTTTTTCTATTATATAAAATTAAAAAAAATTGATGTGGACACCACATGACTTCCTTGTACGCTTTTTACATTACATATACACATTTTCTACTGGACTTCATTTAAACTTATTTCATTTGAAAGTGAGATATGATCCTCCAATTCTTTAATAAAGTGGACAGTTACACAATTGCATTGTGGTAGACACCACACTGCATCACATTTTTTTGTGGTTCCGTATCAGTACTTTATATTAGTCTTATATAAATTTTGTTTCACGTTCCTCAAGTAGTTAGGTGGTGTAGGTGAGAGGAGAACGTGTCGGATCTGTAACCATATACACATCGGTTCGAATCCGACTTCATATATATAAATATTTTTTTTACTTCTTTTTTAATTTAAATATATTGATTTTTTAATATTCGTAATTGTTAACCTCTGTAAAAAATTTTAAATTAAAATGAAAAGTACATAACATTTTATTTCATTAATAACTAATGAATTTTTTCAAACATTTTTTTTATTGTTATTGAATATTATTATTTATTGTAATTTTTTTTTACAATCAGAGCTAATAATTATTAATAAATCAATATATATAGATTAAAAAAAAGTTTTAAAAAATTTCCTTTCTCTTGTAAGATCTAAATATTTCATTAATTAAAATTTCATTTGGCTATAATTCTGAAACAAATGAAAATAATTACCGTTAATGATATATAGTTAAAAAGCTCTCAATGAGGGCTTATTACTGAAGTTAAGAAAAAGTCCAATATCCAAATTTCGTAGGTTTTGGGCTTTTTGGACACTTTTGCTTCAGTCGATTGCAATCAAAAGGGGAGGTGCACAACTAGATGTTACAACAGTTCAATTTCAAATTTCAACACTCTACGGCTGATCGTTTTTGAGTTATGCCAAATAAATTCATACGTACGTTTAGATGTCACAATGAAACTAGTCAAAATGGATTCAGGGTTGGTCAAAATGGATATTTCCGTTGAAATTTGAAAACCGAAATTTTTCGCGATTACAATACTTCCTTGTGAAAGAAAGTAAAAAATCTTGTGTGGAGTCAGTCACCAGATAGGCCAATTCGAAACAAAATAGATATATAAAAGTTCTGTCAGTCAAAATTAAAGTTGTCAACCGAAAAACAATAAAATTTTGAATTCAGAAGGCTATAAAGATATCATGATTTTTATTTTTTCTAATTTCCAAATCGTTTACGTAATGTAAATATTCTTACTGAGTATGGGTCTTGGAAATAAAACTTAAACCTTAAATATGTAATTTATTAATTTATAATATATTAGCTGTACCCGCCACGCTTCGCTGTGGCACATTGTGGTTGCATGGATGAGAAATGAGAAACAAAACAAAGCATACGTTTCATAGAAGTTTAATTTTGCAATACTTGAGGATATACAATACTTTTTGTTTTTCCACTGTCTGCGTAGATATAAAAGCTACCTGGTTTGCCGACTCGGGAACACGCACATACAGTTGTCCATGTGAAAAGCACATTTCCGTTTCCAATGTCCAGTAACTGTCGTGAGAATATCTCAGCTGATGGATCATTCTGCAACTGGACACGCATATTCGTAGTCAACTGCAATGAACGTACGTGTCGCCAAGGTGTTGAATATTTCAGGCAAGCAGTTATTTCGTCTGCTGGTATCGATCGAGAAATTACAGGCAATGTTTGCCGAAAATCTCCTGCGAGCAATAGCAAAGCATTCCCGAATGGTTGAACGTTTCCACGCAAATCTCGTAACTATCGATCAAGAGCTTTAAGCGATTTTTTATGCGCCATCGTGCATTCATCCCAAACAATGAGTTTACATTTTTGTAATACTTTTCCCATACAGGATGCTTTGGAAATATTGCACGTGGGAGTCTCGATGATTTGCATGTTTAATGGCAACTTCAGAGCTGATTGCGCAGTCCTTCCACCTGGTAACAATGTCGCAGCTATCCCAGACAAAGCAAGAGCTAAGGCTATGTCATTTTTTGATCGAAGCGTTGCTAGAATCAATCTAATGAGGAATGTTTCCCAGTTCCTCCTGGCGCATCCAAAAAGAAGGTCCCTCAACTCCGTCATTTATCATTTGCATTATGCGATCATAAATGCCTTTCTGTTCACGCGTTAATTTGGGAATGTTTGATTGGACATATGACTGAAGATCACCAATGTTGTAACTCTGTTGACGGCGTAAATCCACATCAAAAGAAGTAATCGCAGCTCGGGTGGGTGCTGGCATTTCCAATTGACTAAGAACATTATTTGCATTAGCTAAGCACTTGACTTCAATATTTATCAATGCTTCGTTGTAAATGCCTTCTGTAAATTCAGACAAAAGTGAATATTTAACCTAACAAAGGAGTTTTTGGTCATTATGTAGGGATATTATTTTCTGTGTATTTGGTTATTTTGACTTTTTTTGTTTGCATAGTCTTAAGTCTATCTGGGCTATAAGAAAGTTGGGTGTTTTTATTTATTTACTGTAAGTCATCCTTCTTGGTGGCTTCTCTTTTGTTTTGTTTTTTTTTTTTTTAAATAAAATACAGATGTTTAGCTGTTAAATATAATTCAAAGAAATTTGTTACTTTATCAGTTGTGATTTTGTTTACATTGGCAACGGCTATACAGGCTCTTTGTGATTGGTCGTTGTGTTTGACAGCAGCCATCTTGCATTGATCTGATTGGTTTTCCTTTGTTTACATTTCCAAATTAAAAATGTACAAATCTACAAAGATAGATATATTAAAAATAGATGAAAACAATCTTTGATGCGGGTTATATATCGTGCTAAAATTTGAGCTCAATCGGTGCAGAACATTTTGAGTTTTTGAAGAGTACACAAACGAACTTAACATTTTTATATATATATATATATGCCGGGTGAGCTGCTAAAAACCTGAACCCACCCGCATCGAACTACAGTTGAGGTCATCTTTAACGCTGCTACCGTCGCTAATCCTGCTACTACTAGTAATACTACTACTACTACTACTACTACTAGCGTCACTGTTGGTTATGTTACTACTCTCGTTTATTGTAATAAGTTGTAAACTGTTCGTGTTCGATGCACTATATTTGTATTTTCCAGTTGTGTTTTTCTAAAATGCTTTATTCGATTGAGGAAAGGGTTACTGTAATGGAAGCTATGTGTGTGTTGGATTCTTTCTAGAAACGCATCAAATGTTTGTAAAAAATTTTCCCAATTACAGTATTCCAGCAAAGAGTATCATATACGATTTGGTTAAAAAGTGGCGTACAACGGAGTCGGTTTCAATCACACAACAAAAGCCAACCTTCCATTACGTCTCTAGAGGCTATAGTCAATATTAAAAGAAGAATTTTGGCCAGTCCGAAAAAATCTATACGTTACCATAACAAAATGGTGTAAAATACACATTTTCCGTAATAGTTTTCATGTTTTAAATTTGAAAGTATGACGTGTAAGCGTGCAACAACACAAGAGAAGAGACAAACCGAAACATCTTAATTATTGCGACTGGTTTCTCATAAACAATGTTACGGACATATAGACCCGATGTTGTATTTCATGTCAGACAAGGAATGGTTTCATTCATCTAGGCACGTTAATCAGCACAAAATCAAGTATTTGATTACTTGGCTCACTTACACGCAAGAGTGGAGGAGTCGGGGTGCTTCTGATGACGGCATGGGGGACCCTCGAGGTATGTGAGGGCGCAAGACAGGTGAAGGGCATGCGCAACACATGTCCGGATCCTTGTAGGATAGGGACGGGAAAGGTAGTTTCCCTGGGGAGGGACATTTCGGCCACTCAGAAGAGGAGGTCAGAATGTTCCTGTGATGCAGGGGAGATCCCGACGGGCGGCTCTGGTAGGTGCTGAGTTTGGGTGGGGCAATCTGCTGCCACGACAATCGGGAGCAATTGAGGTAATGACGAAAGGCGGATGCCGGTTGCTCCTGGGGGTTTAATAAGGTCAAAGAAAATGTATTTAATTTTTAAAATTATCATCGGACGTTTGAGCGTCCACTTCACGATGAGAAAATAAGCGTATAGTCTGCTATTTCTTGTATTCGTGTAGGGGGGGGGGGTTACTAAAAAATATTTTTTAACAGCAGAAGTTTCACCGCATAGTTTTCGAAGAATTATAGTTCAGTTAACAGATCGTGAAAATAGTACAGCTTCTTCTAACTAGACGGAGCAAGTCACACATTAAGTTATTCATTAGCACGTGTTCAACAGGCTTTTGAGGAGGAATCAGCGTTATCCAAATTAAGCAAATCTGGGGGGAAAAAAGTGAGTGCAATTTTTTCTTTGGGGTTATTTGAAAAATAGAATCTATGAATTTAATCCTCCACACATCGATGAATTGAAGGCAAAATTTAACAAATATTCGACGGCACTGACGACGTTTTGTGTCTCAATATTATCACTCGAGCACAAAAGTGCATCGCTGCACAGGGAGCTCACTTTAAACATATTTTCTAGAAATAGTGTAAGTTGAAAATATTTTCTAATGTAGCTACAGAACTTTTTCATTTTTTTTATTTCATTCATAAATTATTACTCTATAGCGATTCGGTTTTAAGTTGCTCCCATGTATACTCGTGTATATATATATATATAATTATATATAATATAAATATATTAAATGTAATATAATATATATAATCTATAATTTCATAAAATATAATATATATATATATAACATAATTTCATATATTAAATATAATTTCATAAATAAAACTAAGAAATTATAATGAAAATAAAACTTTTTTTTCATCACTCACTTGACTGGTTTGATGCAGCTCTCCAAGATTCCCTACTTAGTGCCAGTCGTTTCATTTCGGTATACCCCCTACATCCTACATCCCTAACAATTTGTTTTAAATATTCCAAACGTTGTTTGGCTGCACAATTTTTCCCACCTACCTGTTCCTCCAATATTAAAGTGATTATTTCAGGATGTCTTAATATGTGGCCTATAAGTCTGTCTCTTCTTTTAACTATATCTTTCCAAATGCTTCTCACTTCATCAATTTACCGCAACTTTGTCACTTTATCTATCCATCTGATTTTTAACATTCTGCTAGCACTGCATTTCAAAAGCTTCTAATCTTTTCTTCTCGGATACTCCAATCGTCCAAGTTTCACTTCCATATAAAACTACACTCCAAACACTTTCAAAAATGTTTTCCTGACGTTTAAATTAATTTTTGATGTAAACAAATTATATTTTTGATTGAAAGCTCGTTTCGCCTGTGCTATGCGGCATTTTATATCGCTTCTGCTTCGTCCATCTTTAGTAATTCTACTTCCCAAATAACAAAATTCTTCTACCTCCGTAATCTTTTCTCTTCCTATTTTTATATTCACTGGTCCATCTACATTATTTCTACTATATTTCATTACTTTAATTTTGTTCTGTTTATTTTCATGCGGTAGTACTTTCGTAGGATTTTACCCATGCCATTCACTGTTTCTTCTAAATCTTTTTTACTCTCAGCTCTGTATTTGAACCCTAATTTTTTTAAAATGCTGAACATTTATTCCAGTCTACGTTATCGAATGCCTTTTCAAGGTCTATAAACGCCAAGTATGTTGGATAGTTTTTCTTTAATCTTCCTTCTACTATTAATCTGTGTGCTAAAATTGCTTCCCTTGTCCCTATACTTTTCCTGAAATCAAATTGGTCTTTTCTTAACACTTCTTCCATTCTCCTCTCAATTCTTCTGTACAGAATTCTAGTTAAGATTTTTTATGCACGAGTAGTTAAGCTAATTGTTCTGTATTCTTCACATTTATCTAATAAAATTAATAACCTTTTTTTTTAACATATTCGTAGTTCTACAGTTTGCCATCTTATTGAATAAGTTTATTTCATATATTTTATGTTTTTCAAAGAATTAATTAACATTATTAGTTACTGTAAAATTTAATTAATAAGTTATTAAAACTATTTTACAAGTATTAATTTATTTCACATTAAAATCGTTAATAAAAAAGGTTTTCTTAATTAAAAATAACATTTTCAAAGCGATTACTTACTTTATTTTCAACAAAAATAAGTGTTAAACAAATAATTGCAATAATATATATATAGAAAGAGAGAGCGAGAGAGAGAGAAAAGGATATATATATATATATATATATATATATATATATATATATATGGATTTAATGATGTTTGTGATGAGTAAAAGCTGTGGTTGATAACAGTTTAACAAGTTTTCTGAGAAGCTTTGCAAACCTCTCACCGTACGCACACTGTAAAGGTAAACAAACTGATATTACCTCTCTATTTCATCCACCTGAACGTTTATCATATAGTGGATTGAAATCAATGTACAACTTCATTCAAAAGAGAGAGAAACAGAATACATAAATAAAGTGATGGAGAGAGGGGGAGAGGGAGAGAAAAAGAATGAGAGAGAAGAAATTTCATTTAATAACTTTATCAACAACGAAGTTACTTTTCACACCAGTTACTTTCTTGTATAAACACCGAATATTTAAAATAAAACCAAGTTCAAAAGTATTATTATTATTATTATTATCTACCTTGTTTTCATAAAATTATTTTTAAATACGTAAACATTTTGTAAATTCCATTTCCAATGTTACTTTTCCGCTATATTTAAAACAGCTTAAACAAAAATTAATGTTTACACATCAGTTAAAGTAAGAGGAAAATGTTTTTTTATTTCATCCTATATAAGTCAAACTTTGTGTGAGCTTGAACTTTGAGAGTGAAGATCGTCTGTGATCCGATGTTTTTACTATTAATATTTTTTTTTGCAAATAAGTTTTACTTTCCTTTGATGACATGCAGTAACATATACAATCTGCTAAGCGGTTTTTTGTCACAGTTGGATACATGTTATAAAATTTCAAAAATTTACAAGGTTGTCCCTTTATCAATCCTGACCAGTACTCAGATGGCATTTCAATTTCTGCAGGAAAACCATTTGATTTCGAAATATATATTTCATTTGTCAGCATAAAGTTGTTGCCTAAGAATGTGCCACTTCTATCCTGGATAAAGCGTCCTGATTTTTCGAAGGGCAGAATTTTGCAGGAATTTACTATTTCGAGGTTTCCTGAAGAGAGAGTAAGAAGAGTTTCTTAAGTTCCTTAAGAGTTGTTTATCTAATATTGTGGTTCCTAGGAGGGTAGAACTTTCTTTGTCACCACCCGTTCCTTTTTTTTACCCTTGTTTTATCTTCCTTTTTTTTGGTTCTGTATCCTGTACAGTTCCATCATGATGATGCTAAGATACACCCGGAAATCCCTGCCTATAATCTGGGAATGCTGTGGGAGGATTAGACAAAACGCCTGATACTTAAATGCATTCCACGTAAAGCGAGGCCTCTTAAAGTCTTCTTAAAACAATATTACGTTTAATAAATTTAAAAAAAACAAACAATATAGAGGTATACTTTCATACCTTTTTTAGGTAGAAGTAGAATTCAATTTCACCAAAGGTTAATATAACTATTTCACAATATTAAAAATATAATAATATTTAAATTATAGTTAATTGTTCCATCTAAACAACTTTGGTTATATTCCAAGTGTTACAGTATTAAGCTTTTCCTAGTATTTTCGAATCAATCCGTTACAGATCACAATGAAATGGATTCTTAAATGGTACTAAGTTGATTGGCTGTATACATATCAATGCAACCAAAATAAATTTAAATGAAAATAATTTAGGGCTCTTATGTACGTACATTAAAACTGTTTTATTTCATTTTCCTTACATGCTAACTCAATATTTGTCAGTTCTCACTAAAATATGTTTAACAATCTTTGTTAAAAATATAAAATTACATTATTAAAAGGTAAAAAAAAAAAAAAATACAACGCGAAACATCATTTGAAATTACCGATTTTATTTTTATTGGTTGATTATCTACCTTTGTTTGTTGTATTAAATACAATCATTTTATTTTAGTAATATAATTACGTCATAAAAAAAAAATGTATAAATATAACTGGACACACAACTTGTCTACACGAATTTAGTTTTACCAACGCAATCTTTTGTGAAGGGATCATAAGAGCGTCTTTAACAATTTTTTTCCTTTTCAATGTGCTGTCTCCTTTTCTAATATTTCTTAAAAAAAAAAAAAAAAAAACTGCCTAACCAAAGATCATCCATTCTTCTTTTGTTCGTAAGGTTCCTTTTTTATTATTAAAACTTCTTTCTTTTTGTTACTTTTTTTTTGTAAAGAAAATATAAGAATTGTGGTAAATGTCAAAAAAACTTTCAAAATGGTTTGTCATTTTATATTAAACAGTTGATTCAACATCAATAATAAAAGTATTTTGTTTAAGGTAATAGAAAATTTGAACAGAATTTTAATTATTTAGCAAAAAAACCAAAATACCTTAATTAATTAGCATTATATTTTACATTGCTAAAGGATTATGATTCAAATATATTTAAAGGAATATCTACTTTTATAAAAGAATTTGATAATTTGTATTTTGTGGGTCGGTGTACAATGACCGTTTGGGTTTAATTGATATCAACGCATGAACGGTCACTTGGAAATCAATCAACTCAACGAGCGTAGAAATAGTAATGAGGTAGCTTAATCTCAAAATAAAGAGGAACTGTCGTAATTATTGTAATTGTTCTCTTTAGTAATACAATGGATAAAAAAAAATCCTATAAGTTGCCTGTTATAAGTTCAGATAGTGACAATTATCGATCAGTCAATCTAATTTCGCAAATTTATCAAATATTTATGAAATTGATTCAAATAGGAATATTAACTGTACTGAAATTTAATCAACCAATAGAACACGCAAGTTT
Source organism: Lycorma delicatula (assembly GCF_047948215.1). NCBI lineage: Eukaryota > Metazoa > Arthropoda > Insecta > Hemiptera > Fulgoridae > Lycorma > Lycorma delicatula. The sequence goes on along the minus strand of NC_134457.1, from coordinate 203,244,713 downwards.
CAGGAAGTTAATGTATTTTCTATATATTAAATTAAAAACTTTTTTTTTGTCCAGTCATTTGACTGGTTTAATGCAGCTCTCCAAAATTCCCTATCTAGTGCTAGTAGTTTCATTTCAGTATACCCTCTACATCCTACAACCCCAACAATTTGTTTTACATATTCCAAACGTGGCCTGCCTACACAATTTTTCCTTCTACCTGTCCTTCCAATATTAAAGCGACTATTCCAGGATGCCTTAGTATGTGGCCTATAAGTCTGTCTCTTCTTTTAACTATATTTTTCCAAATGCTTCTTTCTTCATCTATTTGCTGCAATACCTCTTCATTTATCACTTTATCCACACATCTGATTTTTAACATTCTCCTATAGCACCACATTTCAAAAGCTTCTAATCTTTTCTTCTCAGATACTCCGATTGTCCAAGTTTCACTTCCATATAAAGCGACACTCCAAACATATACTTTCAAAAATCTTTTCCTCACATTTAAATTAATTTTTCATGTAAACAAATTATATTTCTTACTGAAGGCTCGTTTCGCTTGTGCAATTCGGCATTTTATATCGCTCCTGCTTCGTCCATCTTTAGTAATTCTACTTCCCAAATAACAAAATTCTTCTACCTCCATAATCTTTTCTCCTCCTATTTTCACATTCAGTGGTCCATCTTTGTTATTTCTACTACATTTCATTACTTTTGTTTTGTTCTTGTTTATTTTCATGCGGTAGTTCTTGCGTAGGACTTCATCTATGCCGTTCATTGTTTCTTCTAAATCTTTTTTACTCTCGGCAAGAATTACATTATCATCAGCAAATCGTAACATCTTTATCTTTTCACCGTGCACTGTTACTCCGAATCTAAATTGTTCTTTAACATCATTAACTGCTAGTTCCATGTAAAGATTAAAAAGTAACGGAGAAAGGGAACATCCTTGTCGGACTCCCTTTCTTATTACGGCTTCTTTCTTATGTTCTTCAATTATTACTGTTGCTGTTTGGTTCCTGTACATGTTAGCAATTGTTCTTCTATCTCTGTATTTGAACCCTAATTTTTTTAAAATGCTGAACATTTTATTCCAGTCTACGTTATCGAATGCCTTTTCTAGGTCTATAAACGCCAAGTATGTTGGATAGTTTTTCTTTAATCTTCCTTCTACTATTAATCTGAGGCCTAAAATTGCTTCCCTTGTCCCTATACTTTTACTGAAACCAAATTGGTCTTCTCCTAACACTTCTTCCACTCTCCTCTCAATTCTTCTGTATAGAATTCTAGTTAAGATTTTTGATGCATGACTAGTTAAACTAATTGTTCTGTATTCTTCACATTTATCTGCCCCTGCTTTCTTTGGTATCATGACTATAACACATTTTTTGAAGTCTGACGGAAATTCCCCTTTTTCATAAATATTACACACCAGTCTGTATAATCTATCAATCGCTTTCTCACCTGCACTGCGCAGTAATTCTACAGGTATTCCGTCTATTCCAGGAGCCTTTCTGCCATTTAAATCTTTTAATGCTCTCTTAAATTCAGATCTCAGTATTGTTTCTTCCATTTCATCCTCCTCAACTTCCTCTTCTTCCTCTATAACACCATTTTCTAATTCATTTCCTCCCTATAACTCTTCAATATATTCCACCCATCTATCGACCTAATGATTAAAAACGTAATTTAGATATAATACGTACATAAACATGTATTTAAAAATCATTTTCATCGATTATATTTGATCGGTTTGAAAATATGTTTAAGCGAGTTAAACGTGAAAATATTTGATTGCTTTAGAAGAGAGAATAACAAAAGAACCAACTTTGAATATGACACAAACGCGCGAGCGCACGTGTAGTACTATCGCTATAATGATTAAACATCGTTTTAAACTATTGAAGACCTTAAAAGGGTCAAATAATGAAATCTTTCTTCGAGTTACTTCAGATATAAACTTAAATAAATTATAATTTTAACATTATTATGGTATGAATCGGCGACAAGAAAAAAATGAGACGATATATATAGTGGATTCTTCTTATTTTTCATACTATCGGTTAAAAGGTTTTACATTTTTTACCATCCCTTATTTTCTTCTGTTACGCTAAATTGTTTATTTAAGAAAAATGTAGGAAATTCCTGGAGTGGTGGACCACTCTAGGAAATTAGAGTGGTTGAACACTCTAATTTCCTAAATCTTTCTTATACTGACCAATATATCATTCAGTAAACTGTCTCCGATTTACTGATGACATAGCCCTTCTCTCAGAAACTTTCCACTATTGATTATCTGTGACAGAAATTTAAAAATGAAAAAGATAAATCCATCTAAGAATGACCTGTTTGATATAAGTTTGTTTGTTTGCTTGTGTATGTGTGTGTGTGTGTGTGTGTGTGTGTATGTGTGTGTGCGCGCGCGCGTGCGCAGACCAATGTATAGTGTATGTGAGAATGTGAATATCGCTGTTGATTTAGAAACTGGCAAAGAAAAAATAATAGCTGCTTATCTGCAAGCCTGCTAACCCGTTTTAGTAAGCCTATGAACGTCAGTGTACGTATGTTATGTTGGCTGAGAATACCATATACGAAGGCCTTTTACTCCTGAACATTGAGTTCTCACCATCTACATGGTATTGTCCAAACATTTATTTGCATATTTTATTTGATTGATTAATGTTTCGGTTTAATCTTTGTATTTTATGTAAATGTCCGAGCAGTTTATACCCTGTATGCATCATTGTCTGTTTTATTTAAATTTCTCAATGGTAAGTATATCTATATGTTAACGTCATATACATCCTTACATCTGACAAAAAAAAAAATGATGGCAACGGTAGTAATAAGAATTATATATTTTTTTTTTTTTTGGTTTTTCTAAACGCTTCCGCCTTATCTTCGCCCAGACACGATATATTTGTTGTGCAAACAAAGATATATCACATTACATATCTTAATTAAAATAATAAAATTACCATTATTACCATAACAACTGGATGATGTCAAGTTTTAGCTCCGAAAGAGTATAACTTGAATCATAATGAATTAGCAGTAATTCTTCACCAAAAGATTGCTTTAAAAAAGTGGTCTTATAAACGTATCTATGCCTTCCTATTCGTATATCCTATTACTCGTTTAGAAGAATAAAAAATTGAAGCTGTATTATGAACAAACGATATTTACACATAGACCAGTGGAACGTAATACGCCAACAATCTTCTTTATGCACAAAGGACATAAAGCCATATCGATGTGAGGATTCCATTGGCATCGAACATAAATAATCGATATACCATAATGATTTCTAAATACAGAGCGCAAATAAAGCAGATTAAGGAAATTTAGGACCAGGATACAGTCAGGAAGCCGGCCTCCGTGGCGCGAGTTGTAGCGTCTAGACCTTTCATCCGGAGGTCCCGGGTTCGAATCCCGGTCAGGCATGGCATTTTCATACGCGCTACAAATCATTTATCTCATCCTCTGAAGCAACACCTAATGGTGGACCTGGAGGTTAAAAAAGAAAAAGGATACAGTCAGGAAAGCACCCGTAGTCATTGAGGCAATGGGAGAAGTTCCGCGTTCTCTGCAAGGAGAATTAGCTTTGCTGAATATCAAACACACTTTACCTGAAAATGAAATAAGCTGTTATTTTGCCAACTGCAGCCTGGAGGGCAAGTATATAATAACCAAAGCCTTACAAATAAGAAAGGGACTCCGTCTAAAGACATGGAATTATGTGGCTGTAGCGCTTAGAGACTCATTTAAGTGAAGTAGGTGGAAATAAAAAAAAAACACATCCTGTTCAAATGAGAACTGGACGTGGTTTTCATTCGACGATTCAATCTTATTAATAATAGTTACTATTACTGTGAAATATTTTTGTAGAATTGTATTTAACTAAGGCGTAATTGTTCTTATTTGAAAATCAGATGACAGATTAGCCAAATAATTTTTCCTGTCTCTCACTACAGTGCAACAGGATTAGGTAATAATGCCGTGAGAAACCACCTCACTTTTCACTTCCTTAGTAAGCCTGTCACTTTTAGAATACGCCAATTTTCGGCAATGATTAGTATCTTAAGTCGGGTTGCCTACAATTCGTCTGATTGTAATACTTATACTTTTTGATTATAATGAGAAGTATGCATGTCATATAGACGTTTAGATTTATGTAGAAAGAGAAGGCTTAATTGTGCTTATAATATTTGAAAATTTGTCTGGTTGCAATTATTTAAAAAAAATGTAAACTTTAATACAAAACAAACAATAATCTGAAGATGTTGGCCACTCATCGAAATTAAAAAGAGTTAAATCAAAAATTACCCGCATGCCAGAAATAGTTATTTTTTTCAGTTTTAGTTGTAGATACGTAGTACCTTAACACGAAGACCCTTCCGTCAATACTTCTATAATAATAGCAGATGATAATAAAGAGTTTTAACAGAAAAACGTGATTTTCTTCAATAATTTTGGTAAAAATTACCTGTAACTGCTGAATATATGTACAAAAGTTAACAATGATATGCATAAAAATTTCATCAAAATCGTGTAACCAATCATGAGAAATTAATCTTTGAGATCATATAAAAATGTGATCTTGATTATCGTGCAAAATTAATCGTTTTTTTATTCAGCTGGATATTAAAAGAAATAGCTTGACCAATAATGATTCGAAGAGAGCTGGAATTAGTGGAATAAATAATTATTTTACGAACTAATGATATTGAAAAGTCAGAGTTTGTTCTTTTATAGTCACGGCCAAAATACTTCCTCATCCGTGACTACAATCATAACGCTGTAGATAATTTAATTAAAAATAATTGACCCACGAATCTAATGACCGTCCTAAATAACAAATAGTAATAAAAACTATTAACCTAATTAACTATTTTAAAAAAAATAAAAGTCGATTTGACTGCTTTTGTACTTTCCATTTTTAATTTAAATTTTTTGATCTCAACATATCTCAGTCAAATTCTAATCTTGTTTTAATTTACTGTTTTTATACTCCATTTCCTTAACTATGCTAACTTACTATATATACCAGCCTTTTTTTTCTGTCCATTTTTAAAAAAATTCTTCACACATTCTATTTTCAATTTGTGTTAACAACTCACTCTATCAACCCACCTAATTTTCATTGCTCTCTTGTAACATCACGTTTCAAAAGTTTTTTATTTATGTTTCGCTGCAATAAAACGCCATTTTTTAAAAAACTAAATAATTAAAAGAATTCTTGTCTCAATCTTATGTCTGATATCAATAGATTTATTTTTTGCATAATAAAATGTCTCTAGGTTCTTTTGATAGCTTGACTTTCGTTTATCCTTTGCATTATCGAAAAAATACTAATCTCGTGGTTTAGCATTGAACCCATACACATTCATTGATTGTAATTAATTTCTACTTGTTGCTGAAAAGGGGCAAATTTTAATTTTTGTTCTTAATCGCTATTCTATACAAAAACTAAAAATCAAAAGTATAAGCTCCCACTCTGTATTTTCTGTTCTGCAGTATTCCTATTTTCATTAATTACTTTAAAATAACGAAATTTATGAAAATTAAGATCTATTTGCTACCGTGAGGTTTAGAAAGTATTTAGTGTTTATATATACAATAACATGAATTTTTTAACTAATGATTTCGGTTCAGATAAACGTAAGCTATCATTGTTAAAATTTAAGAATAAACAAATCAATTCATTATGTAAATTATTACTAATTTATGTTTTGAGTCAGAACTGGGGAGGAAAAACCATGTGTATACTACGTGCCAAAAATAGGAGTTATTAAATTTGGCATTAGACGCCAGACATTCACAAAAATGGCATAACGATTTACTACATTAGTGTTGTGGAAAAACAAGGAGTGTAATGGCTTCTCGTTGCCTTCTTTACGAATAGAATACCCTGTTATATGTATCTTTGAAAAAGAGAAAATAAAAATATATTAATTGTATATTTTTTAAAAATATTTATTTAAACATATTTATAGTTTCGATTAGTAAAATTCAAAATAAGACTGAAGGCCTGGGTTTGAATGTATTTCAGGGCCATGTGTTTATTCGTTTTTGTTGTTACCAATTAAAATAAAATCTGATGTGGACACCACATGACTTCCTTGTACGCCTATTAAATTACATATATTTTTTATTACAATTTTTTTTATTTTGCTATTACTGAATTATTATTTATTGTAAAAATATTTTACAATCGGAGGTTAATAATTATTAATAAATCAATATATTTAAATTACAAAAAAAAAGAAAAAAAAAGGAAATGAAATCGCATTCGAACCGATGTGCCTTTTCCTTGTAAGATCCAAATATTGCATTAATTAAAATTTTATTTGGCTATAACTCTGGAACCAATGAAAATAAGTGCCACTTATGAAATATCGTTGAAAAGCTCCCAATGAGGGCTTACTGCTGAACATAATGCCACAATCCAAATTTTTGGATTTTGGGCTTTTTTGGACACTTTTGGTCCAGTCGAATGCAATCAAAAGGGGAGGTGCATAATTAGATCTTTCAACAGTTCTAAATACAAAATTTCAACATGCTACGGTTAATATTTTTTGAGTTATGCGAGATACATAACATACGTACATATCAAAATGGTTAAGTAGATATTTCCGTTGAAACCTGAAAACCGAAATTTTTCGCAATTGCAATACTTCCTTGTAGTAGAATAAATTCTATTGTTTTTCTTACATTTAGGAATATAAAAAAAGAAAAAGAAAAAAGTGATGAATTAAAAGTATCACTGATATGATATTAAAAATTGTAAAAGTGTTAGTTTAGAAAAATTAGCTGATTCAGACCCTTTACTTATAACTAAAATCCATTTTTCGTTCATCGTTTAATAATTCTAGTAAGTAGAATGATTTCAATATTTTTTTTATCAATTCAGCAATGTCAACCTCGCAGTGATATTCTCAATATTTCTTAGATTCTAAATTCCAAAAACCTGCATCTCTGGAAACGATTTCTTTTCACTATTAAACTCTTAAATTTCTTTATTCAATATTAGTTCCATATAATTAGCAGAAACCGTTTCCCAAACAGGATTAACACCTTAACAGTTTTATACTAATCATTCTAAAAAAAAATTCTGAAAACAATTTCAGCAAATATAGATGATCATGTAACGATTTAAAATTGTAAACTTTAAGAAAAAATGTATCTCTGGCTATCTTTAAAAAATTTAATAAATTGTCTACAGTTTATAACAAAATTCAGAGTAATATTATACGAATAAGAAAGATGCATTATATAAATGCTAGAAAACAATTTAATGTCAGAAATCTATTGATCATTGCAAAGAGGAAGTTAAATAGAAAGATTGAATATAACAGTAGCATATTTGTTTATGACGACAGTTACCAGCTAATTACATTGCTGTCTCAGGAAGGAGAATTAAAATTGGGAAGGAGTATTGAAATTGTGAAATAATTACAATCTCAATACAAATTGGAATAATTAATAGAAATAGTCAATTATTATACTCATCATAAGGATCCTGTTTTTACACGTAAATTAATAGTACTTCTTCGTTGGTGTAAGACCTATAATATTATTCTGACACTAATGAAGTATAAAAGATTTATAATAACTTTTAAAATATACTTTGAGTTTTTTATAAATTTGATTGCTTTTTCTTTTGTATTGCAGTCTTCAATATGTTAAACACTGCTTAAGAATTAAATGATAATTTTAATTTGCTTTTCCGTAAGATAGATTCTGCAGTGTATTTTTATTTCCCAGGTATGGTTTTAAATGATTTCCGTATCGCTAATCGCCAGAATAAAAATTTAAGTGAAAATTTATTTTCTATTTTAATTTTGTTTCGATGAAAAGCATAAACTCTTTTTCAATTATTTAAATATTTGTGTTCTTCATCTAAAACTTGAACAGAAAGTCTTTGTAAGCGGAAAGTATTTTATATGTTAATCAAATTATAACGAGAGAGCTCATGCGGGAAAATATGGAGTTCTCAAAATATTGCTATCATGGAATGACATATTTACTTTTTGGTAATTATTTAACTGCGTGACATCGATTCGTAATGTGTCTAAACTGTAAGTCTACAATAAATTCGGTTTTAAATTTAAGGTCTACACAGATATCAAAGAAATATTTATCGTACTAGACAGCTTTCAAAATTAATGACATACTTTCGTACATTTCATTCATTTCTTAGCACACACTGCTGGAACGAATTCATTTTTTATTCAAACTATGTAGTAAAACTACTTTAAATCGAGGGCTGTCCAAAAAGTATTTTAGGTTTCGAAATAAAAAAAAAATTATTATATACATTTGAAAGGGACAATCTTAAACTATCTTTCTACATAGTCGCCATTTAAATTGAAGTACTTATCATAACGATACACAAGCTTATCAATTCCTTCCCTGTAGAAATCTGCCGCCTTAGATTTTTGGCATAAAACTTGTGATAACTAAGCTTCCCCGATACAATTTCATGTCGTAAACTTCGTGAAATTTGGGGGAAATGAAGCGAGAGTTCTGTAATCGGAAAGCGAAGATTTTCACGAATTTTATCGTTGAATTTCATCATCAGTTCCAGTCACAAGGCTAAGCTGACCACTGCAGTCCTCATCATAAACATTGATGCGGCCATTTTTAAACCGAATGCCCCACTGCCACGCTCCACCATCACTCATTATTCCATCTCCGTACACCTCACAAAGTTGCCGATGAATTTCAATTGGTTTGAGGTTTTTTGCAAGTAAAAACCTAATCGCTGAACGCATCTCACAACTCGCGGGATTTTCTATTGAAACGCACATTTAAATAATTCACAACGTACAAAGTAGAAAAATCACAGTCCACACCCTACAACAGCTTGAAGCGTACCGAATGTAGAAACGCCAAGATGGCGGCTCTTTTCTTTTTCCTGTTTAGCCTCCGGTAATTACCGTTCAGGTAATACTTGAGAGGATGAATGAGGATGATATGTATGAGTGTAAATGAAGTGTAGTTTTGTACATTCTCAGTTCGACCATTCCTGAGATGTGTGGTTAATTGAAACCTAACCACCAAAGAACACCGATATCCATGATCTAGTATATCGGTGTTCTTTGGTGGTTCTATCCCCAAGATGGCGGCTCTATCCCCACCCATCTCCACGCTAGGCACAAACGTAAGTTACTTTTTGAACCGCCTTAGTATTTTGAATGAATGTATAAATGATACTCGATAATGTACAACTCAACAATAATTGATATTATAATCGATGTCTAAATCAGATAGCACCACCTAACTTCATTGAAACTTTAAAAGTACGTTCTTTTTGGTAAATCTAAGGAAGAAGGAAAATCGTTGGGGATAAACTGGACGATTGCTCCGAATTCAGTTCTCTATAATGGAAAAAGGCACGTTAACCTCTATTACGTAAAATTAATTTTCTTATCTTTGATTTCATTTACTTCTTTACTTTTTTCAATTAAAGAGAAATTAATTGGAAGGATTCATCTCCTTTCCTACTTTTTGAGTTAAAAATGATTTAAATTTTATAGTAAAACGTTCACAATTCCTTTTAATTTTTTGTGATGAACATTACGCGTGAAATGCGTTTTGAACAAAATACGTTTTGTTAAAAATTTATCTTTTTTCATATGAAACGTTTTTAAAATCACATCGAAACATACGGGTACCAGAAAAGAAATTTGTAGCGTAATGTAAAGGTCTATATCCTTCTGCCTGAATAACTCCCTAACTATTAGTCTCAGAGACGTAATGCGGTTTCATTTTATAACTTACATGAGTCAGCTCGTCGATACGACTTTGAGTTTACGTCACTGGTAAGCGGGTTGGTAGGAAGGGGGCACAGCGAAGTCGGCCAAAACTGGCGCTCTCATTCATTTCCATTCAGTATAACTCACGACTTAACGTGATAGCGCGGTGACTCGTGTTTAGAGTATATCGAGATAGATCAATTTAAGTAATAATACATGTATTTTGGACAATATTTATGCGTAAAAGATGAAAGTAAACATTTTAAAAGTATAAAAATTCAATATGTCAGCCTCAGCCCGCGCAAAAATCAGTCGGAAAAAAAAATTATGCATATCGTTGGAAATGGGAGGTTATGAGCCACGCACAGGTACCCTAATGTCCGGTACCGAGCGAGCGAGACTGTTTCGGGAGCGACGCAAAGCTGGCGCGGCACGGCGTGATCAGTGATCGAAGACCGATGGCGCGAGCACCTCTACCGCTATTGTACACGAACTAAAGAACATAATGAGTGAAGATAACACCCATACATCTGTCGAAGACGTTCCCGGACTGATGGATATCAACATCAGTCGAATTAAGCGACTGATCCAAATTCAGCGAACTTGACGAAATTATTACCAAGCTCTCGTCCAGTTCTTTGACACTCAGATCGTCCTCTGTGGCGATTTCAATAACGATCCGCGACAAAGCTTCCTCATTGACTTCATGAAGAATGAATTCGGTCTCAACTACGTGGCCACAGAAATAACAAGACTGGGCAACACCATTATCGATTGTATGTTTACCAGTCACACTGATGTTCATATTATACCTTATATGTCTTACTTCTCACATCACACACCAATGTTAAACAAAATTTTCGTTGAATATTAGTCGAAATAAATATCATGTACCATTTACTATGTTAAAATCACGTTTAGTACGTGGTCAACGTCTCATTTTTATTTCAATCCAATACACTAAAAGCGACTCGCTGACATACAGACCGACGAATTTATCTGTACAGCTGGCCAAATGACGGAACTAAAATTTCCCATCGGAGACTTTCAGTTCTGTTAAAAAAAAAAAATATGATGGTGGCTCGCTCATTTAACTCTACCGATAAGTTGGTCGGTCTGTAGCTCGGAGGAACTTCATCTAAGATCTGTAATGTTTCACGTTAAACCAACGGCCGCGCGCCCCGACACAGACCCACCCGATTTTTTTGTATGTAGAATTAACTTTACTCAACAGCAGCATGTTGTAATAGTTCCTTTTAATAAACTCGGAATGAAAAAGGAGCTTTGTGATTATAAAGTAGCTGTTATTTTTTGCTAAATGAGTATATCAATTTATAGGATTAGTTGTCTAAATTTATATGATTTGTTTCTAGATTGTTGATTGGTTTATTAAAGATTATGGAATTTTAATACGCATGCTGCATGACTTTTAAACTTTATATTTGTTCAACCGATTCTTCTCTCACAGAAAACACAAACGATTTTTGCAATATCCAGTAAAGTTAAAAACAATTTAATATCATACGACGTTTTTTGCGTTATCGTTGGATCTTTAGTTTGAGAACTACTGCTGTATCAACACTTATGTAAGATACGTTTAGTTTGTTCAGAATGTAACAACAAAAAAGTCAGAGCAGTATCATTAATTTTAAATTGACATTTCACGATATAACCTTTTAATGTATTATTTTTAGTTACGTTGTAAATTTTAGAGAATATTATAAAAGATTAATTTTTGTAGCATCGTATTAAATTTATTTTTTTATTACAGCGCGGTAAAATGATCTTAAGCATAAAATATAAGCCTATTAACGATTAATTGTAGTATGAACAAAGCATGACGAATAACTGTCAAGAGATTGATTGATTGATGGTTTCATTTTCCCCTGGCAAAGTTTAAATAGCCTTTGAAGTTCCACTGTACTACATACTTCTTTGCTGATGGGTTTGATTCATTATTATTTCTACAAAATAAAGATAATAAATCGACTAAGATCTTATTTTATTTCTCAGTCCCTTTTGCTGTTGATTTATAAAATTTCAATTCTTTAAATTATTAATTTTATTATATTTTTATTTTCTTGGGGTAGAAAAGCCATTAAGTTATTAATTTTACTTTAATATCTCATCAGGAATTTTATTTTTAATTACTGATTGATTCTATTCTCTCAACTGTAAATATTATCCTCCCTTTTCAAGAGAGACAGTTTGAGGGAAGAGTTAATCTAACATGAATATTTCAGATTGTGAAAAATTAATTTGTGATACGATGAGAAGATTAAACTACAAGTTTTATGTGAAAACTGATTAAAATTAACTCAGTTAAGAAACAATTAATATTACAAAACATAAGATTTAGTAACAACGAATCTATACGTTGAAGTTTTTACTTTAAAATCTTATAAATTAAAAACAATTTAATCGTTTACTGAGCTCTTAATTTTATATTTTTGTACAAAATAATTTATATTTATGTTTAAAAACAAAATGAATAGGGGGATGAAAATTAACAAAAATTCGATTATGGAAAAGATTCCATTTTATAGTTGTTATTTTGTTTACAATTATAAAAAGTTTAGGCTACATAAAATATTTATGTTCATTCTCCGGATTGTAGCTTCATGATTAGCCTAATACAAAAATATTTCGTTATTTATATGATTTTGTATTTATAATTGTAATCTAGTAACAGTAAATTGGCTGCTACCAATAAGGACATTATTGAGCTACTAATCCACATGAATGAGAAAGTACCAAAGAAAATATGAATGAAAATGTGAGAAAACTAAATGAAAATATGAATAATATAAAAGAAAATATGAACGAACATATGAATAACATGAATGATAAATGAATGAAAATTTGAAAGAAAATATCAAAAACTAAATGAAATTTGAGTAGAATGAAGAAAAACATGGATGAAAATGCTAGTAAAATGAAAGAAAATATGGATAAAAAGGTCGTTAATAAACTAAAAGAGAATTTAGATGAAAGTATGAGTAAAATGAATGAAAAAATGAATATTCATCCTCTCGTATTGCAGGTAAATTATGAAACCTTAGTGCAGAATTAGAGATGAAATAGGTGTTTTAAAATAGATGGTTTTAAAATAAACAAGTTAAAGGTTAGGTTAAAAGACATCGCACGGCTCACAGAAGTAGCCCGTAGCGAATTGGTGTACAGTTCACAACCAAGATCAAGAATTAGGTGCATCGATGGGATGTCCTGTGGTGGTTAAGCCACCCAAGTTTAACTGAAGTACATCATGGGCTGTCTTCAAGCGGAAGTTTGAGGCAGAATCAGTCATAACGATTGGACAGCTCCGAAGAAAGCCACGTCCTTTTGCACTTCAAGCCAAACATTCTTCTGGGTGTAACATCTTCGAGTGAATATGACCTTGTCATCGCAGTACTAGAGGGTCTCCAGTTCTCCTCAGCGTCTCTAGTAGAGGGTACTCTTCAGGGTATAACATCTTCGAGTGGATATGACCATGTCATCGCAGTACTAGAGGGTCTCCAGTTCTCCTCAGCGTCTCTAGTAGAGGGTACTCTTCAGGGTATAACATCTTCGAGTGGATATGACCATGTCATCGCAGTACTAGAGGGTCGCTGCGGACAGCATTACTTGGCGGCTATCTACAGATGTGAGCTACAGGGACGAGTCCAGAAGACCAACGAGATGCTACAGGGGGAGTTTGCAGTCGTTATCGAGCAGCTAGGACAACGTGCTTTAGTTGGGTGGCCACCAGCATACACCCAGGAGAAGGCTGCACACTCGTTCATCGATGGAATACGGGTCACCAAGATCAAGAGGCACCTTTTTCTTGCGTCAGCGAAGTTGATCAACAGCGCCCTTACTCAGGGTCTGTGACTAGAGGCAGCCAGCGCGCTGTTTCGCCTTCAAAATCGGAATCATGTGCTACGAGGATTTAGCGAATGACGTCAAAACTTCTGTGAAGAGGCCAGTTAAAAAAGCAATTGCAATTAGAGAAAAAATGTGCCTGCTACCCTACCAAAGAACTACGGACGACCAGACTGTTGGAACTGCGGAGGAAGGGGCACTTGAAATTTGACTGCAAGAGGAAATCTGCGAAGAGATTAAGAAGCACTGATCAATGGAGTTTTGATCAACAGGGATATTAACACGGTATCACAAAATGGTGAAGGATATGAAAGATAAAGGAGTCATTCGGACAATCCTTGGTCCTCTCCTGTTGTTCTAGTCAAGAAAAACAATGGTGAACCACGTTTCTGCGTGGATTACGGAAGACTGAACGACGTTACGAAGGACTGCTTTCATTTACTACGAATCAACAATATCACGATTCAAGGTGCAGAATGGTTTTCTGCGTTAAGTGTAGATGTTTTTCTAGGCTAGATTTGAAGAGTGGATATTGGTAAGAAAACAAGTTCACAACCAAGACCAAGAACTAGGCGCGCGTCCTATGGCGGTTAAGCCACCCAGAATACAAGAAGAAAGGACTGAATTGGATAATGTTTGTGGCAATTAACAGTGATGCCTTTTGGACTACGCAATGCACCAGCAACATTCGAACGATTAATTGAGTCAGTTTTGCGTGGTTTAAGCTATAAATCCTGCCTAGTCTACCTGGATGACGTGATTGTCCTATAGATGTGGTCGTTCTATAGAAGAACAACTTCAAAACTTGCAAAAAATCTTTGAAAGGCTGTGAGATGCAAATCTGAAGTAATCTGTTTCGTGAAGAACTCCAATACTTGATTACGTCGTCTTAGTGAAAGGAGTGGTTACAGATCCAGAAAAAATAAAAGTTATACGCGATTGGCCGCCGCCGAAGAACAAACCTGAAGTAAGGAGCTTTCTTGAAGTATGCTCGTACTATCGTCGTTTATAAAAGGTTTCTGCGATACCGCTAAGCCACTGACCAAACTAACAAAAGATAGATGGTCAAGAAGAAGCCGAATCGTTTGAACTCTTGAACAAGAAATTATATTCAGCTCTAATTCTCAATTATCCTCGGTCAAATGATAGATTCGTCATTGATACAGATGCGAGCAACGTTGATATCAATGGGTGATGGCGGGGGGGTACTCTCCCAAATTCAAGGTGGAGAATCATGAGAAAACGGCTATCATACTGATCATTCAGAGATCACGTGACAGCTCAATTTTAAAAATCTCGAAGGACAGACAGCATATTGGGTAGAACGTCTTCAATATTATGACTTCAACGCAGAGCATCGGCTAGGGAGGAAGTAGTCAAATGTAGATGCTCTTTCCAGACGATTCTGTAACGTCGACTAGTCACAGATGCAAGGTAGAAGAATGAGCCAAAGTTTCAGATATACGGTGAACCACAACTATAACTATATCAGGCTAGTAAAAAGTAAAAATTAAGAGAAACACAATTTGCAGATGCAGATATCGGGCCACTATTAACTGAGAAGGTGGCTGGAGAAAGACCAAAGCGGGAGAAGATCAGCGCTTGAAGCACGGTGAACAAAAGTTATTAGGCACAATAGAATTTTTTGATGATAAATTGATGGAGTCGTACCGGGAGTGGCAGTCCGCGAATGGAATACATCCGCGGACTGCCACTCCCGGAAAAACTGTTCTGGACAATCCAGAATTGGTTTGTCACCTAACAGAAGTACATCGTTATGTCAAACAACATTTGAAGATGGCCGTGACCGTATGAAAGCAATATAAGACTTAAAGGCAAATTTGTTTGGGTTTCAAGAAGGGACAATCGAAAGATGGCGTAACGTCAGACCTTGAAATTGAATTGGGAAGGGTTTCAAACCATACTGAACAGAATTAACGGCGTAGTCTACAGAATTCTGCGCATTCCAAGAATGAAGAATCTCCTTAGTTCATCTGGACCGCTTGGCGGCTTATCAGGAGCTGTTCGGGACGTAAAGCTTTAAGGAGGAGCCAGTGTAACGGGTAGAGAAGCTTTCAGAAAAAAGAAAGAAAATGAAGGAAAAAGAATCTAGAAGAAACGACAAAGGACTAAAAAAGCGTTATAGATTGAAAAGCGTTATAGATGCGGAAAATGGAAATTATTACACTTGAACAATCAAAAGGACGGGTCGGGTAGTGCTACTGCATCAGAACATATATCAATACTGCTGAGCACCAGCGGAGTGAGAGTTACACGTTCGAGTTTGGTTCAGTTTGCGATAAAAGCGATTGATGAGCGATAAAAATCGCTCATCAATCGCTCGTTTGTTACCAAACGCAAAAGCGTTTGGTAACAAACGAGTGAAGGGTGCTTCACGAGCATTCCATTTTGAACAGTAGCCGAAAACAAGAAGTGATAGTGACATTATTCTATTCATTGAGAAAATGTAGGGTAGTTCTTTTGTAAACAGTAAAAGTAGATACTAATTCCATAGAGTGAATTGTATGAATTTTAGATTTTTTTATCGTATTTTTTTATCATCAAAAAGCAACTTGAACAACCCAAGTACAGAAATACAAAGTAAATGAAATGACATTAACCTTATTTTTTCCCCTTTATTCCAACAGCACTTTCGTGGGATCCCACATCATCAGTTGTATATAAATTATATTTTGTATTGTTTTCTTATTTGTTAACTCAATATTAATTTCTATTAGTTAATTTAAAGTTTTTAATAAATCGGAACTTTAGCCGCTAGATCCTATTGACGGATAAACGTTGAATGACGTGTACAGTGAGTTTAAGAGCAAAAGAGAAGAATTCGGAAGGTGGGGGTAAGTTACCGTTCAGTTAGCGGACATAAGGGCGGCCACTAAGGAAACACAAGACCAACGTAACTCTCGGCGTCGCCAGCAATAAGCAGGTTGACCTGAGTTACCTACAGGGTTGAAAAAAGGCTATGATTCATGAAAATTGATTCTGTAGTTTTTGAATTAGAACCCTAAACAAATTAATAACAGGTGGTGAAGTATATAATCTTTCCACCAGTTAAAAATTAATTATTTTTATTAGAGATTTAATTATCTTAATTAAAATTGTAGTTTACAACACACTGAGTACCGGTAATCTAAACTGACCAAACACTGACATTTTTTTTTAATGTTAACCTCATAGCAAACTCATTTTATTTTACAGAGATCCATTATTAAGTATATCATTAACCACAGTATGGATTTTTCAAACGAGTGGTTTTTTTAATACAGTAGCTGCGCGCGCACAATATTACGCACTAAAAATAAAAAAAACAACTATATATTCCTAAAATAAATCCTTTCCGATGCATACTATCGGATGTAAATTGTAATCCTAAATAGAGAGTGAAAAAATGTATTATTATTGAAATAACTGATAGGAGTAGCAGTCTTTCTAAGCATAATGTTAAGCATATAAGAGACAAGTGGTTTGACTTAATATCGAGGGACTATTTGAAGGGGAAACCATCTGGTGTAGTTGTACAGTCTTAGGCAGGGAAAAATTTTATGACTCAATCGACCATGAAGTCTCAACCTATATGTATATATATATTATATATTTAATAAAAGCTGGCCTTCGTTTGTTTTATTATTTAGTTTAATACATTTAATTAAAGATTTGGTGATTTTATCTTCGTTTTCTTTTCATTTCGTTGTACATTTAATAATTGTAAATAATGGATTAAGCTGCATTAAAGATTATTATTACAAAAAAGTAATGAGTATCTCGTATGAGTTTTAGCAGCTTAAGTATTTTAAGTATGATTGTATTTAATGTAAAAATCATTAAGGTATTTGTAATTTTTCATGATATTACCTTCAATTATTTGTTTATAATGAAGAAGTATTTGACTTGATTTCTTGCGAAAAAATTAATATGCATGTGTGCATGCGCATGCGCGCGCGGGTGTGTGTGTGTGTGTGTGTGTGTGTGTGTGTGTGAGCGATGAAATAAAAAAAGATTCTTGATTATATTGTTGCTATATTAAAATGTACATTTCCAATTTAATATGCTCTACAATGGCTTATATGTAACAGCCTACTATAAAATATAATAAATAATTGTAACTCAAAAAAAAAAAAAAAAAAAATAGGCAAGTACAAAAAGAATTGTTAGTTTAACGTATTTTTGACATTAACGGCATGAACCATCATAAAAGAAAGAGCAACTTGCGTCGCTAAAGTACCAGTCAGCATTTTGAACTTAGAATCTTTTCCCATTACTGTAAAGGGAGGAGAGGGATGAAATGGTCTCCTCTGCACTTTCTCTCTTCCTGTCAGCGTATACATGTGAGTGTGTGTGTTAGCTACTAGATACAGTTGAGTGTATTGGAAAGACGGGAATGAACAAGGAGAACTGCCCGCCCCCTTTTCCCGTGAATGCCGGGAGGGTGCAGTAAAACAGCAAGCTAAATTCAACAGTCGATACTATACGGAATACAGCGGAATACTACTACAGTAGTCGGGTATCACACTTCGCTCTTTGTGGATTCGGGTCAAAACCTCGGACTGGCATCTGGCATTCGGTCGCACATTTATGCTACAAGGACAGATATATAGCGGTTCAGTGTAACGAACGTAGTAACGTACTCGTGTGTTAACGCCGCAAAATATCTGAAGCGTTTGCCTACCATAGTCTCTTACAAAGTCTGACAGATTTCTCCACAACAGGGAATAGAAACTCCTTAAAATCTATAGCTAACACAACACACGTCTCCAACAGATGCGTATTTTCGCTCTACTGCGTTGAATAAAGCTTCTGAACTACGTTACCCACATAGAAAATTAATGTGAATAATCATCTCATTTCTTTTCTTATATATATATACACAGTATATGCTTTTTTTAATAGAATCTAATGATATTCATTTAAATTTTTTTGTATTCAATAAAACGTCAGATTATAACATCTAATAAAAATAGTTAGTATTTTTGATAGCAATTTAATTAATTTATGCAATCTTGTAAAAATATTAATTAGAATTATATATTTCTATCTTAAAATTAAATTATGTATCAAAAGTATAAATCAACAGAAGTTAAAAATTATTCGTTATTTAATTTTACTTAATTTTGCATAACCATAAACTATTTCAAAATTTCATAAAAATTAAAAAAAGAGTTAATATTCAGAAATAATTTAGTACTCTTAATGTAAAAGTTTAATTTTAAAATAAAAAGAAATAAAAATAACAATGAAATAGTTTATTTAACCTAAATATAATTAAAAATATATTTACGAATAAATTAAAATAATGAAATAAGATTTTTGGAGAAAAGAACAGTGAACTATTTATCTTTGCCAGGTACTGAAACTGACTTATAATAAATCTAACAAAACAAACAAATAGATAAAGTTAGTTTAAGTAAGTTAAATTTATATTTTAACTTGAATACAATAATAGAAGTTATTAGAGAATATTATTGTAAAGGTTTTACCACCAGTTTTATCTTAAATAAGCACACAAACTCAATTATAAAATGTTTACGTTTTTCATTTTTGAAAAAGAATAAAAATCATTAAAACTTTTTCAGCTTAAACCACTGAAGTATGAAGGATGTTTATCGTCTTTAGTGTAAAACATAATATTTCTTATTTATTGAAATGGAGGAAAATTTAATAAACTTAATTTATACAAAAATGATAAACAAGTAACACTAAGACAAAAAAAATTTTTAAAGTTTCTAAGTGTGAAACCATTTCTTGAATTGCTTTTTTGCGTAATTACAAACCTGTAAATACAACTTTTCTATCACCCGTAGTTTTCAATAAATTACCCTTAAAAAAAAAAAATAAGGGAAAATAGAGTTAAAATCTGTAAAATTTATTATTTTGCATGGCCATACCTGTGTTAGAATGATTTCGCTGGTGCTTTTCTGTTATAAGTAGCCTCAGGTACATCCCGAATTAATGTTCAACAGTAATCGGCTAGCATGTTAGTATTCCATTTCCCTTTATAGCGGCTTTCCATCACCGAAACGTTTTGGTGGAAACGTTCACAGTGTTCTGTCATTTACATCTCTCAGGTTGTCCGGGAAAAAATTCAGATGTGAATAGAGAAAATGTATTTTCAAAGACATATTACATCCCATAGTTCTGTATGAAGAAAGAAGTTGATTAACAATATTGTGGTAATTTTCGGGTTTTTTTTGTTAAAAAGAAATTTGTTTACAAAAGTTTTTAAAAGTCTTTAAATGAACCCCAACCTGCAGTTTCTACATTATTTAACATTGAGTTAAGTACATAATCTTTGACCCTCTCTTACTTGAGAACCAACAAATATTCCTTCTTTAATTCCTTCACTTACATTTGGAAATTTCTGCCTGATGTACAAAAATCCGGGACAATCCTTCTTCATTGCTTTTACAAAATTTTTCATTAGTCCTAGCTTGACATGGAGAGGAGGTAAAAATATTTTTTTTTGGATTCAACTAAGGATTCACGAATAATATTTTTCCAAATTGGAGTTAAGTTGTCTCGATTCTTCCACTCTTTGGTAACATAATGTTTATCCGTAGCTTCGCCGTCCCATTCGCAAAGAAAACACATGTATTTAGTACAGCCTAACTGCATGCCTAACACAATAGATATAACTTTCAAATCACCACATCCGTTTTTTATAATTTATTTTTTTCAAGAGCCTCTTTCATCATACTGTATATCTCTTTCAAATTAATACCATAAGCGATTGATATCGAAGAATATTTGTTACCGTTGAGTAGTATAATCACTTTTAAACTATACTTGGACGAACCTATGAAAAGGCGCTAGTTCTTAGGTTTATGAACTTGTCCTAAGTGCAACATAAGCTCAACCATATTTATGCAATAAACCAAATTACTTTCATCGAAAAAATACTGAGGAAGTTCTTTTTGTCGGCTTCAAAAGCCCGAAAATTTTGTATTTTTTTAAAAGTAAATTCCAACCTTGCAGTCTTAATCCTAACAGTTCAGCTTGATTTTTTGATAAATTTAAATCCCTAACAAAGTCATTTAATTCCCCTTGTGATATAAGATGAGGCTTATTGGAAGGTAATTCAAGATCAAAATCATTGTTGTTTTCTTCAGTACTGCCTGATTCTTCATCGCTGCTTTCGAAACATACATTCACAGGTAGCTCAGGAACTGGAATAATTTCACTGTGAGGTACAGGCTTGACTGCAGATTGCAATGAAGGATATTTTACAGTATGTTTAGAGTTTTTAGAAATTCCAGACACACTTGTTAAACAAAAGTAACAATCGGTTACATGATTCTTCGGTTCACGCCAAACCATAGTTACATCAAATGGCAAAGCCTTCCGTGTACCTTTCAGTCATCCTCTTAAATATACAAAATAATTAGTGCATATTATATGACGAGCCCACGTCTTATCTTCATTACTAATTTTACACTGAAAGTAAAAATGATATACTTTTTTAATTAAAGGTGTAATGTTTATTCTATTTGATTTTACGGTAAACTCACCACATACATAACAAAAGGCATCCACATCATTTACACAATTTCGAGGCATTATGACACTCCACTGTTAATAAACTTAAGAAAGCAATATGACTGAACAAAATTAATTCATTTCTAAATCCAGTGTATAATACAAACAACACAGCTGTGTTTTCAGCTACATGTTTTGACCTACACAGACATGATTAATCTTGTTCATGAAGGCTCATTCTTCAGTATTAGACATGATGTCACATAATATGTGAATATGATATAATTTAATTCTTTGTCTAGTATTGTTTATTACTGTTTAGCTTGCAAATTATGTTAACAAAGTTAAACAATAAAAAATGAGCTAAAAATACAATATAGGAGCTTAATCCGAATCAGGGGGACGATTTATTTTATTATTTAATGAAATAAATTTTATTTATTATGAAAGTTATAATTTTAATTAACAGATAAAAAAAAATATTTATTTGATCTTTATACAGTTCAACAATATTACAAGCATTTAAAAAAAAAAAAAAAAAAAAAAAATTAAACAAAAACAAATTTCTAAATAGGTTTTAAATATTACTAAAATAAACTTTTTCACCAATGGTACTCTAGAAGATATTACAAACACCAACTGCACAGGATTCAAGTCTTCTTAATTATACGAGTATTTAGGGTAGGTTTCCTACAATTATCCTTTTTTCTTTAAAAATAAATAATTAATCTTTCAATTACTTTTATAAAGAGAAAACGTTCATGAAATATTTTTTTCCAAAAAGATGGCAAGAAAAATGTACCGGATTCATAGCTACGCTATTCAAATTCGCAAATAAAACTTGCCAAAACATCCTGTTCCCCTCCCATCACACAGGTTGAATGAAATATATGTACACTTAAAATACATTTATATGAAAATTTAACAGTGATATATAACTGTTGTATTTTTGTTTCAAACAAAATTTAAACAAGACAAATGCCAAATGTTTTTTCATAAAAGATTTTTACAACAATTTAAAAAAAAAATTAAAATATAAAAATTAATTAATTTTATAATCTTGTATTAAAAAAAATTACACATTTAATTATTTTTTCCTAGTGCTTCGTAAGTATCTTTTTTAGTTATAATTACTCGCGTAATTCAAGCACTTGAAGTTTTTAAACAATATCCAAAAATAAAATATTCAATCAAATAAAAATAATTTTCTCACTGATTATCACATTTTACTTTCATTATAAACCTATGTAAAATTGTTTCCTCGCAAAAATTACGCATCTACTTTTAGATATAACATTTTTTGTCAAAAAAATGCGTAAATTATGCGATTAACGATTGTAATTTTGTTATACAATTTTAGTTTTACAATTTTATATTCTTCTACATTGCTTTAGTCATTCTTCTACATCAACTGAATCCTGACTGTTTAATAAATGAAATGCGCTTCTAGTCTTATATTTATTTACTTCTTTTAAGCGGTTTTGAACGTTTCATTTTAGCAGTTTACTCATTAAAGTAAATATACTGGCAAAATTTAAAACAATATAAAACTTTAAAAAGCTTACTACGCTCGATTTTTTAATAATGTAGATTTTTCACTTAATCAAATTTGTTTACCCTTCTCTCATTTAAATTATCTTGAAATAATTTTTTTTTTGTTGACCTACTTATGCTAAGAATAACTATTTGGATATATTTTCAACTTTCTATGATATCAGAAAGTATTCTATTTGGGCAGGCAGAGGAGTTTATAAGATTATATACTAGTAACCTTTTTTTTATTATATTAAAAATTATTAATTGCAGTATAAAAAAACTGAAACAGAAGAAAACTAGGTTATGAGTATTAGTTAATTTGTATATAATATACATGAACGTTTTGATAAAGAAGAACATTTGGCTATTTTGTTTGTGTAGAATTTAGATATGTGGTAAGTTAGACCATTTTGAAACCTTTATTTTACATTTATCTGTAACTCTAAGTGCCTGAATTTATTTTATTTAGATACCCTACAGTACGAGAGATTTTCCATTGAGCCTGAAATACTGAACAAAGAGTTTTCCTCAGAGAATGAGAAGGGATGAAAAGAAGAGGAAGAAGAATGCAGCTTAATGTAGAAGGCCGTGTTGAACAAATTTGCAAAGCAAATTCGCGAAAAGAGGGAGAATTGACTATACTCATGCATGCATACATATGTATATGGTATCTTTTATATATATATATATATATATATATATATATATATATATATATACATACGCACATACACAGCTACGAACAAAATGTATGCTTAGCTATTTCCCTATAATATTTAATTTTTAAATATATTACTCACCCCCCGCCTACAATGATTTCATTTCTGTATACAGAAACTTTGGATATAAGCATGCTAGAGAAATACAGAGAATTTTTGATGCGCAAATGTATAGACATAATAAAATGGGGTAAATTTGTTATTTTTTATTTTTTCCAGTAGAAGTACACTTATAGAAGACACTTATCGAAGAAGACACTTATATTTATATCTTTGATCAGTTGATAGCATAGTACAGAACTGAAATGTTATTTTTCTTTAAATTACCTTTTTATTGACATGTTGGCTTTCAATACATTAGGACAAACTGATATTGTGCAAATGAACTTTCCTTACCTTTCAGTAAATATAAAAACCTCCGGCAACGATTTGTACATAATGATTTAGTACGAAAAATTGAAAAACTTCTGAATTTAAAAATGATGGCGCTTTTAGCCCAAGCACTATCAAGAGGATTTAAAACAATTCCCAACTTGATAACGGTTGATTTAAGGAAAATATTGTATTAAAATTCAAATTGGTGGGTTTCGTTGGTGATAACACGATTTAAAAAGAAAAAAAAAATCGAGCGGGGCTGTGTCGGGACGCACGGCTGTTGGTTTAACGTGAAACGTTGCAGACCTTGAATGAAGTTCCTCCAAGCTACTGACCGGCCAACTTATCTGTAGATTAACTCTATGGGAGAGCCACCATCGTAATTTTTTTGAACAAAACTGAAAGTTTCCGATGGAAAATATTAGTTCCTTCATTTGGCCAACTCTACAGATAAATTGGTCGATCTGTATATCAGCGAGTCACGTATAGTGTCTCTCTCTTTTCCTGTTTAGCCTCCGGTAACTACCGTTTAGATAATACTTCAGAGGATGAATGAGGATGATATGTATGAGTGTAAATGAAGTGTAGTCTTGTACATTCTCAGTTCGACCATTCCTGAGATGTGTGGTTAATTGAAACCCAACCACCAAAGAACACCGGTATCCACGATCTAGTATTCAAATCCGTGTAAAAATAACTGGCTTTACTAGGACTTGAACGCTGGATGGGAAGACGCGTTCACCACTAGACCAACACGGTGGGTCACGTATAGTGTGATGTGCGCTGTACCAACCCGCTCCCCACCAACCCGTTCATCAGTGACGCAAACTCGAAGTCGTATCGGCGAGCTGATTTTATGTTATAAAATGACATCGCATTTACGTCTCTACGACTAATAGTTATTAGGAGCTATTAAGGCAGGACGATATAGACCTTTTCGTTACGCTACCAATTTCTGTTCTGATACCCGTATGTTTCGGTCTCATTTTAAAGATGTTCCACGTCAAAAGTAGTTGATACGCTGAAAGAGTCGGTGGTAGAACAATTTGTAAAAAATGACATTCCGGTAGCTTCTTCTTGGTTTTATGAAAAGTGTTCAATTCGTTGTTTATAATGGTAATTAACAGATACAATCTACAAAATCTAAAAAGTTAAGATTTAAATCTTCATTAAAATGAAGTTCTTTTAAAATAAATAAAGCTTTTAAAATAAGTAATATCTCCTATCTCTCCTCTAGATCCGAAAAAAATAGAATTGCTTTCTACACAAGCTAGATATAAAGACTTAATTAAGCTAAATGCTTAATATATTTTTTTAAGTTTAATACCTTTTTTACTTGTGAAAATATTTATATTCTTTCATATACTTTTTCATACATGTACTTTTACTTACGTGTGCATTTTTAAAGAATTTTTAATCTATATTTAAATATTTTAGAATTCAAATCTCAAAAAAATCGAGAAGTAAGAAATATTTGGGAAGGGAATAATTTTTTACTACAGCAATACTATACCTCTACTCGGGAAGGAAAAATTTGGTACAAAATAACCAAAAGGAACTTCCGTTTTTACTATATATATATATATATATATATTTTTTTTTTTTAATTACGAATTTAAAAAAAAATTATCTATAAACCAAATAGTATATATTTCATTTGTATTTAAATTCCCCCAAAAAAGTAATTTTATTAAAAAGAATTATAAATTATGGAACTTTAAAAAACATTACATTAAACAAACATTTAAATGTACCAGTATATATTTTTTGAGCATGATTCATGATCTCGTTAAAGTATTGTCAAACAGCTTGATAATATTTACCGCTAATAACTTACCTGGAAGTAAAGCTTATAACATTTTTGCTGTTTCTAAAATTCTATCATAAAAATGTCAATTTATCTATTTTTATGCTTTTTATTTTATTAACAATAATAATAATATTGATTTCTTTTTATTACAATCGAACATATAACAAAAATTTGCATACCATACCAAATTTGCATACAGTTGCATACCAAAAATTTTATTTTTTAATACATTCTTACTTAAGAAATAATATATGCGTACAAGGTATTATAAGTATAGATATATTGTGCTTTACAAAAAACAAAATAAATTATTCGGTGTTGCCTCGGTATTAGTTTTTATCTATTATCTGGAAATAAACCCAATCAAAATAAAAAAAAATTTTTTAAAAGTTTTTTCAATTTTTATTTATTTAATTGTTGTTCTCGTAAATTTTTTACCAAACTCATCTCACAGTAAAGAAAAAAAAATATTTTCAAGTTAAATGTTGGAAGGAACACTTGATAAAAATCTTAAAAACAATTTCAATGAAAGTTATTCAAAATATATTTCCTTTAATTGTTTTCACTCGATTTAAAAAAAAAATTAGAAAAAAATATGAACTCCGTTGCCTATTAAAAAAATGAAAAGGAATACTTCCAAGGCAATTTAAAAAAATCATATTCTTCCATTGAAACGTTTTACTAAAATGCATCCTGAGTGAGTAAATAAAATAAAAAATCTTTATAAAGAAAAGTGGATTTAATTTTTGCTCCAATTATTATTATTCTGGTTAAGTGTCTCCTAAATGAATAAAATGTAAAAAATCAATTTTTTATCAAGAAGGGACAGTCCTGTGGTAAATATTTCAAGTAAAGTTGCGATAACTAAGAGAGGTAACATTAAAATAATGTAAAACTGAAATAGCTGGGTAAAATATAATAAGATCTTTTTTTGGTAAAGTGTAATGTTTTATAAATAAAATAAATATATAAACAAAGATAATGAATACAGATTTAAATAATCAGCTTATATTTCAATTTTGTACAAAATGTAAAATAACTCCATCTTGTCATAAAAAGTACTTAATTAGAGGCTGAAAATATAATTACTCACTCTATAATGCTATAAAATACGGTACACACTCAAACTTTACTAATAATACAATAAATAATAGAAGTATCTGTGAAAATTTATGCCTAAAACAAGCCCTAAAATTCTGTAAAAAAAAATCCCTTTCGGTATGCCGGATGGCGGAGGTAGATTTCAGCGGGTCAAAGTAGGGGTAGGCGAACTCTGATTGTACGAGCTCGTATCAAACATTACATTCCATGTTTTATGGACACTACACTTTCTCATTAAACGGCAAGCTATTGCTAAATTTATCAGGACTCCCTGAGATTTCCTGAACCGCTTGACAACACACCTATTTGAGAATTAGTGGGAGATTCTAGGTTTGTCTCTTTGTATTGATTAAAAAGAAGACAATGTTTTCAGAAAGTTTTATTTAAAAATATGTATAAATAAATGTAACAACAGTGATGTTGAGAAGATGATTTGAAAGTACAATAGGCCTACATTACCTACATTAAGTATTACAACTTACGATCGATACCCTCTTTCTTTCTTTTTCTTTCCTGTTTAGCCTCCGGTAACTACCGTTCAGATAATTCTTCAGAGGATGATATGTATGAGTGTAAATGAAGTGTAGTCTTGTACATTCTCAGTTCGATCATTCCTGAGATGTATGGTTAATTGAAACCCAACCACCAAAGAACACCGGTATCCACGATCTAGTATTCAAATCCGTGTAAAAATAGCTGGCTTTACTAGGATTTGAACGGTGGAACTCTCGACTTCCAAATCAGCTGATTTGGGAAGACGCGTTCACCACTAGACCAACCCGGTGGGTTACGATCGATACCCTACCTTGTTCCAATATACCGAAAATAAAAATCTATTACCTTATCTTCCTATCAATTTAGGAACTTTAAATGAATTCGATATTTTACTTAGTAAGAAAGTTATAGCGATATTTTGTTTTTACTGGTTTTTTTTTTTTGGTTTTGGTCATCCCTTGCCATAAGGGTTGGTCATATCAAAAACTGTTTTAGGTAATGTTTACAGGGCTAACCACAACTTTAAACCGATTCGATACTGTGTCTATTAAGGGAGGCACGATTCTTTTTTGTCTTCGAAACCCAATTTTTTCAACTCCTGGAGCCAATGGTTGGTGATATCAAAAAACTTTACTTAGATAAGTTTAAGGCCTTTATCCAAAGAATAGCAGAAACTTTAAACGAATTCGACATTTTACTTAATAAGAAAGTTATAACAATATTTAGTTTTTTCGAAAAAGCCTCCCATTTCCACCCCATGGTCCGATTTTGCTTATTAACGAACTCGACCGAGATTTTGGGTCGTTGTATTTTATGTATCAATTTGAAAGTTACCAGCGCAAAATTACGGCAATTATCGTGCCACAAGAAAGTGAAATATATATATAAACTTTTGGAGACGGTGTTTTTGGAGTCTGAGGGATGTGAAACGCGAGGATATGTCGAAATTTTCCGGAAGTCGAATCATGTTACCCATTACAATAGGTAGCTTTCTTATGAAATCTACCTAATAGTAGATCAGAAACACAATCACTGATAAGTCCGATTTTTCTTGAATTTAAATCGAACATCGCCTAAAAATGAGGTAGAATACTGAAATATAAGGTAGAATTTGTATTAGGTAGAAAAATATTCGGACACATGAATTTATAGTTAAAGATTAAATCCCTAACAGAATCATAGTATATAATTTTTTTTTCTCAGTAAAACCTGAAAAGGTATTTCAAAATTACATTATATAAAAGAAATTTCAATTATTTAAAAGAGAATTTAAAAATAGTCTTCGTAAAAATTGTGAAGAATACTACTTTCATCCAGAGAACAAGCATTGGAAAGTAATGAAAAAAAAAAATTAAGTAGGAAGGGTAATTTTTTAATACTACTGTTGTTAGGTATTTATCTACTTCTGACAACTGGAATGTAATAAAAAATTAATTGAATGAAACTTTATTCTTGAAGTCTCAAATCCAATATACAACAATGCCAGTGTTATGTGCCAAGGAGCAAAATAATTATTTTTATTATTTAATT
The DNA here is from genome assembly GCF_047948215.1 of Lycorma delicatula. NCBI lineage: Eukaryota > Metazoa > Arthropoda > Insecta > Hemiptera > Fulgoridae > Lycorma > Lycorma delicatula. Next base: position 203,216,055 of record NC_134457.1, on the reverse strand, counting down.
ATTTCAGACAATTTACAAATATATAGAAAGTTGTCAACTGTTTGGAAATACCGATAATTTGCAGTATAATTCAGTATTACAAATTAAATTTAAAAAGAATACCTATGACAAATCATTTTTGAATAAATTTGTCTAAAATAGAATATATAAACAGGACATTCTACTGAAACTGTTAATTTTCGAAGGTTGAAGCAGGGATAACGTTATTGCACAATATTTCCAATATAAGTTAGTATTTAGGCGTAGTATCCATTATAATTATTATACTAATAAAACACATTTCATATTATAATGACCGAGAAAATTATAAAAAAATTTTGAGCGTATCCATTGTAAATCGTTCAAAAATAAACGTATAAAAATAAATAACAGATATTTACCGTTAGGGTGCGATATCTCTAAAAGTAATATGATCTTGGATCAAGTAAAAATATAATGTACCCAAGGTACTCAATTACTTTTATGGTTCTGTCTTTCTCCAGAATATTACTTTAAGAGGAATATAAATTATACAAAACTGTTCTTTTTATACAGAAGCTGGTATAATGGTATAAAATAATTATTTAATACTATTTTTATAGGATTTAAATAATCTGTAATAACTATTCTCTTGAGGTTGCTTGTTCAGAATTTTATACCTATTTTTATGTAACAAAATGTTAGCATAACAAAAAAATCTTTAAAAATCTTATATATGTTATATATAAGAATGCTTTTATATTTAAAGAATGCTTTTTGTTTTAAGGACAAGTAAGCCTTAAAAATGTATTTTAATAATCTTTTTTTAAATCTGAATTTTAAAAAAATTTCATTAATACAATCTGTATTTATTTATATTTTTTCTTTATATATAAAATATATTTCTGTATTTATTTTTTCACACTACTCTTCTTCCTTATCACAATAATGTTTTTTTTTCTATTTAGCCTCTGGAACCACCGTAAGGCATTACTTCAGAGAAGAATGAGGATGATATATATGAATATAAATGAAGTGTAGTTTTGTACAGTCCCAGGTCGACCATTCCTGATATGTGTGATTAATTGAAACCCAACCACCAAAGAACATCAGTATCCAAGATATATTATTCAAATCCGTATAAAAGTAACTGGATTTGAACGTTAGAACTCTCGACTTCGAAATCAGTTGATTTGCGATGACGAGGTCACCACTAGACCAACCCGGTGGGTATCATAATAATGGCTAAATTTGTTTTGCTACACTAATTTTTTTACTTAACCTATTAAAACAAACATACGGGATTTGCTTTGTTTTGAAGTAAAAATATCCTTTAACTGAAAAACCGTAGGCCCTAAAAAGTTCAAATTTTGGTAGAGGACTAAGCTAAGATTTTCATGCTTTTGTTATGAAAGACGGGCATCAACAGCTATGGTCATGATCCCGGCGAAAATTTGTAGTGTACGAAAAGATGCCGTTCCTGACCGGGATTCAAACCCGAGACCTCCCACGAAATGTCGAGACGCTATCTATTCAGCCACGGAGATTTCTTTTTATTCTTGATAAAAAAGTAATAATTAGGTAGTTAATTTTTTTTTTAAAAAGCTATTTAGCGTTTCAGGGAACTTATACGTAAAGTTGGGCAGGTTAATAAGGTAGTCAAAAAATGGTTCTTTTCTTTTCCGTTTTTTGTTGCAAAAATTTTTAATAATGAAATGGAACTTTAGAGAGTAAAAGACGACTTGGAAAAAATTCAACTTCAATGATTTTTTATCGTTATTACGGAATGAGATTTATCGGAGTTAGTAAGCTTTAATCATATAGGTAAAGATATAACGCATAACGCAATTATTGTAGTCTCGTCAGAGCCTTTCGTATCCGTGAAGTACGAAAAGGCGATTTGCAGTTTTCTTCTTTTTTTCCTAATGTAGTAGTTGCATTAACTATCTTCGCGTATTTTCTTCAATATATAACAGAAAAGTATATCTTTCATAATTTTTTCTTAAAAAACAACCTTCACAATCGATTTAAATTTAGATGTGGATAAAGATTTATCTTGTAAAATGAGTATTGTATACGTAATCTAAAAACTAGTATTGGTAATAAAGTACTTCTGTCGTTATACTATGAAAGGCTATGTTTGAAAATCGAAAACCACATTTGCAATTGTTTTACATAAATCCTCTGGTTACCACTCCTTGAATCTTTATTTGATTTAACTATTGGTTAAACTATTCAGATTAGATCAAATAACTACACTCACTGATGTTCACATTTTCATTGAATTTTACTGCATCAAATACGACAGAGAGATATGTTGCATAAATTTGTTGAAATAACTTTATTAAGCGGATACCTCAGATATATTAGCAAAAAGAGATTGAATTACTACGGTTTATGATTATAAACCGTAATGTAATATAATACTATGAAGGAAATAAGAAGAAGTCTGCGAACAACAAAGTAGGATTTGAATTTAAAGTTCTATTTAATTTTATTAACTCTTTTGTAGGAAATAAAATAATTTAAATTTTATGGTAATCTCATTGTTTAAATAGCTCCGACAAATTCTTGTCAAATTTGATAGTGAAAATTAAATTAATGTTAACATGTCAAAGCGATAACATTCCTATATAGTTCAATTGTATATCAGAGAACGTGTGAATTTGATAGTTCGACAGGGATTGAAGGCATGTTAATTGATTACATAGCAGTCTGTTATCGTATATTTCAAATGTTTCGTGTCAGAGGATAAGACATTTTTCAATATTACAAACAACCAGAAATATATTTTCAAGAAAAAACCATTCTAATATATACCTAAAAATTAAACACGATATGAGCAACAGTTTTTTAAAATTTGACTTCTAAAAAAAAAAAAACATTCGATAAATTACTAATCTATAATTTGGCACTAACTTTAATTTTATATACACGTTTAGTACTAAGGCCGTTTTTTCGAAAGTCAGTTTAATTTCTTAAAAAACCGTATTTTATTTTGCATTTCTAAGTTTTATTTTCGTTTAAAATATCTTACTCTAAAAAAAAAAAAAAATGGTATTCATAGGAGAAAATTATTTGTAAGAAATGAAAAGACAATTTAGCCTTAATTAAAATAAGAAAGGTATAATTTTCTTGAATTTTCATAAATTATTATTTGACTGTTGAGATTATTTTGAATATCAACAATCTAAATCAAAGTAATGAAAATAATAGAAAAAAAATCTACAAATCTCCTATGTAGAATAAAATCTTTGGCTTAAAATATTTTCAAATTATCAAGAAATAAATTGCACTAGGATCGGCACAGGAACTTCCTTTATAAAATAAATAACAACAACAATAATAATAAGTAATAATAATAAAAACCCTTGACTCAGTATCCACCCCATAGCCGGGTAATCAAAGTTCCAGAAATCTACAACATCAACCAATACCTCAGACAGTTTCTTACACAAACAATGCACACGTGGCAAACCAAAATCCACTTGAAAACACAAACCGGACAAATATCCAAACAGACGAACAAATCCTCTACATACGACACAGCATTTTCCAAGGAGACTCAATCAGCGCGCTCTGGTACTGTCTTTTCGTTAACCCACACTCAAACGCACTCAACAATACAGATTATGGCTGGCACATTAGACTAAAAAAAAAAAAAAAACAACACAGAATTAACCACCTCGTCTACATGGCCGACATAAAACTATAGCCACAGAGACACAAGAAGACTCCTAAAAATCATAGAAACTTTTACCTCAGACATTAATATAGAGTTCGGAATAAGTAAATGTACTCCACAATAATAGAGGCAAATAGGAAAATCACCCCGAAATGAAAAACGTAAACAATGAAATACTTCATAACACGCTCAAAAACTAAACATACAAATACACAAGCTTCCATCAGAATATCAAAATTGATCACTCACACGTAAAAATGCAACTCAAAAACAAATTCCAAAGAGGGCTTATTAAATTTCTTAAAACCAAACTCAATTCCAAAAATCTCATCAAAGCATTCACATATTTGCCATAACCGTCTTCACGTACTCCTTTGTCATCAACAAATGGCAGACTCAGATATAAAAACACTTCATATCCTTATCCGCTTGGAATTCACTAAAGGATGTAGAGGATATCACACCCCAAAACATACAAAGAAAGTCTTACCACAGAGAGAAAAGAGGTGGAGAGGAATCATCGACATACAGTTCCTACACACAAAACAAATATAGAAACTCAGAAATTACTTTCATATGGAGCAAACAGCCTACATACAGCGATAGTAAAAACAGGACAAAAGCTACACATCCCTCGCCCTATCTTACTATAAAAGCCACGCAACACCATGGACAATCACAACAATAAAAGATGAACATCTGATCACAAAAAACACTGCATGACACACATCACATCACAAAAGACCAGATCAAAAAAAAAAATCAAACACCTAGTTACAGGACGGTCAGCTATTCCCTGAAACAGAGTGTTTCTTACTTCTCATCCAAGACCAGGTCATAGCAACCGGGAATAAAAAAAAATACAATATCGGCGACCCATTCTTTATAGATAACACATTGTAGGAGATGCCATCAAAAAAAGGAAACAGTAAAACACATTATAGGTAGATGAAGAACTCTAGCCGGAACCGGATACACAGCCAAACATAACGTACCAGCTAAACATAACGCTAAAGTAGTATATCAAGCTCTTTTTTTTTCTTTTTTTTTCCCCATCTTTTAACATACAGGGGCAACCAGAATCGCCGTTAGGCATCTCGTTAGTCGGCCCCGCATGTAATGGCGGATGATTACCCCCACCCATCCTGTCTTCGTCCTCACCCATCGGGGTCTCCTACATATTTCCGAGATAAACGAACCTCCCACTCGGGAAAGCCCAAATACCCCTCAATGTAGGAGCTGCCCTTCCCGGCCCTATCCTGATGTTCCGGACATATATTCCATATGGCCTTCACAGCGCGCCCTCCCGCTCATACCTTGAGGGTCTCCCTTGACATCATCGTAAGTACATAGACATGCCCATTCTTGTGGGTGAGCATGCCCAGGCATCCTAGTCATGGGAGCTGCCTCCCTGTCCCTAGACGCCGCCATAATTCGTAACCCCTTTTTTTAAGGGGTTCCCTGTTCAAATTTTTCCTTCAAAATCTCACCAACCATATTTGCTACTTCCATCCACATATCTTCATTCGTCAACATGCTATTGATTACAGTCTCTGGTGTTGCTGCTGTATACCTGTCTCTTATATCATCCCACTTATGGCATCTAAACACAGTGTGTTCAACACTGTGACATCGGTCTCTTGGCAATCCCTGCAAACAGCAGACCTTCGGAGCTTAAACCGATGTAAGTACTCACCGAAATCACCATGTCCTGATAAGAACTGAGTGAGACTATAACTAATCTCGCCATGGCGCCGTCCCACCCAGCATCCTATATCTGGGATAAGTCTCCTCGTCCAACCGCCTTTTAAAGACGCTGCCCACCTTTCCTGCCAGTCGTTCATTAATTTCGCCCTCGCCTCTATTTTAGGTGTCCCCTTGAATCGCAATACCCTCTCTTCCGCCAACAGATCGATAGGCGGTGAGCTGGCTATGACACACACAGCATCATAGGAGACTGTCCTATATGCGCATGATACACGCAGGAGCAGTCTCCTATGTAACGATGCCATCTTACTGTTGTACCTTTGGACATCCAATCCTCTTAAGAGAAGAGGATATTACTTTGGATATTACTTAAGAGAAGAGAGTATATCAAGCTCTAGCCAAAACATACAAACTCATCGAAAACACAGATCCCTACTCGAAAATACTAAGTGCAAACTGTACTGGATGTTCAGATTCAACTCATTTCTTCTTTATTAATTAAATGAACTGCCTTCTTCTTACTCCTTAATATATGAAAGTGTTACAATTCAGTCACTAGTTGACATTTATTTTACTTTTTATTAATTTATTATATTGTTTAATGCAAGTTCAGATTCCACAGAGTAAACGTGAGGTTATAAGTCTTGAATCAATGTTCAACAATACTATAATAAGATTATTATTACTAACCTATTTACATTTATCAATATATTACTCATTACAATAAAAAGTGTTAAAACATAAGTCAAATATTCAATGAATTATTTCTTAATCATAAATATAAATCAGCGACCAAAATCAAAAAAATAGTTCACCACTGGGATATCGACATTCATACCTGTAAAACTCAATTCTCATCAATACACTAGACATCACTTTCCAATTCAAAAAAGAAAAAAAAATGAAACTTAATCGAAATTGCCATCATCAACGACATAACATACAAATAAAATTTATCGGAAAGATATCCAAATATACTGATCTCTCGGTAGAAATAAAGAGCCTCTACAAGCAAGAATAAGTCATTATCATCCTCCTCATTATGTAAATCACAGGCCTTAGGCCTCACACTTGATGTATTCACACCACACACATCTAGTACAATTAGGACTCAATACAGATATACAGAACATCTATAAAACAATACGGATGAAATAATACGAAAAGTTTACAAAAATAAAATTTTTGTAAATTTTATTTAAAATTGTGTTAATAAAATTAACACAGACAGTTAATAAAATTAACACAATTTACAACTTAAAATATGTTTATTCTTTCTCTTTTATCATTATACATCATGAAAAAATATTTTTGCGAAAGTTAATTGAAAACAGTATAGACAACGTAAAGAAACAGGAAACAGGTGTTATACGTATAAAGAGAAAAAAGAAGGAAAAATTATACGAGCTAATAATAAGCTTAACAGTTTTGCCTATTTGGAAAAACGAAACATTTTTGGTTACAACTGATAGGTAATTCTTTCGCGAAATTTGGATTTGAAGGGGATATATTGCACTTACTATTTGTACTTGTTTAACTGTATCGTTGTATCATTCAGTGATATCGACAGACACACACTGGAACAAGATGATCGGCTTTAGTCTTAATATTTCTAAATATAGAATTATATCATATTCACATCTAAGTAATGAATTTCCCTTGGTCTAAGTTATATATATATTCTATAGATAGACAGACAGTGACATTTCATCAGGTAGTGTTGATCATGGATTTCGGTGTATTATTTGATATACATCTGACATTTAGTAATCACATTATAGTGTGATTGGTATAACCAATCAAATGTTACGGTTAGTATAAATGTTAGGTAGTGCAGTAATCGCAATGTACACTAAATTTCATAAAATGGACATTTTGGTGAATATTTCATATATTAAAATATATATGAGAAATTTAAATTTTAAAAACATTTATGAGCTGAAGCATCTTACGATAAAAGGAAAGTAGAAAAAAACATTATGTGCATATTGTTTACAAATACGAGTAATACATTTATAATGTAAAGGTATGCAAATGCACAAATATTACATGAAGATACGTTTAAAATTTTTTATTTAAATATTTTATTACCTGAACAATATTTCTGAATAATTAATGGACTTATTAATAATATCGTTAAACTATTATTTTACGCCGTTTGTTCTTTTTTTTTACTGTTGCTGTTTTTGTTGATTTGATAATATTATCAGGAGTCCATTAAAAATTTAAATTATTAATAAAAGAACATTTTTGTTTTTTTTTGTCTTCAGTCATTTGACTGGTTTGATGCAGCTCTCCAAGATTCCCTATCTAGTGCTAGTCGTTTCATTTCAGTATACCCTCTACATCCTACATCCCTAACAATTTGTTTTACATATCCCAAACGTGGCCTGCCTACACAATTTTTCCCTTCTACTTGTCCTTCCAATATTAAAGCGACTATTCCAGGATGCCTTAGTATGTGGCCTATAAGTCTGTCTCTTCTTTTAACTATATTTTTCCAAATGCTTCTTTCTTCATCTATTTGCCGCAGTACCTCTTCATTTGCCACTTTATCCACCCATCTGATTTAACATTCTCCTATAGCACCGCATTTCAAAAGCTTCTAATCTTTTCTTCTCAGATACTCCGATCGTCCAAGTTTCACTTCCATATAAAGCGACACTCCAAACATATACTTTCAAAAATCTTTTCCTGACATTTAAATTAATTTTTGATGTAAACAAATTATATTTCTTACTGAAGGCTCGTTTAGCTTGTGCTATTCGGCATTTTATATCGCTCCTGCTTCGTCCATCTTTAGTAATTCTACTTCCCAAATAACAAAATTCTTCTACCTCCATAAACTTTTCTCCTCCTATTTTCACATTCAGTGGTCCATCTTTGTTATTTCTACTACATTTCATTACTTTTGTTTTGTTCTTGTTTATTTTTATGCGGTAGTTCTTGCGTAGGACTTCATCTATGCCGTTCATTGTTTCTTCTAAATCCTTTTTATTCTCGGCTAGAATTACTATATCATCAGCAAATCGTAGCATCTTTATCTTTTCACCTTGTACTGTTACTCCGAATCTAAACTGTTCTTTAACTGCTAGTTCCATGTAAAGATTAAAAAGTAACGGAGACAGGGAACATCCTTGTCGGTCTCCCTTTCTTATTACGGCTTCTTTCTTATGTTCTTCAATTGTTACTGTTGCTGTTTGGTTCTTGTACGTGTTAGCAATTGTTCTTCTATCTCTGTATTTGAACCCTAATTTTTTTAAAATGCTGAACATTTTATTCCAATCTACGTTATCGAATGCATTTTCTAGGTCTATAAACGCCAAGTATGTTTGTTTGTTTTTCTTTAATCTTCCTTCTACTATTAATCTGAGGCCTAAAATTGCTTCCCTTGTCCCTATACTTTTCCTGAAACCAAATTGGTCTTCTCCTAACACTTCCTCCACTCTCCTCTCAATTCTTCTGTATAGAATTCTAGTTAAGATTTTTGATGCATGACCAGTTAAACTAATTGTTCTGTATTCTTCACATTTATCTGCCCCTGCTTTCTTTGGTATCATTACTATCACACTTTTTTTGAAGTCTGACGAAAATTCCCCTTTTTCATAAATATTTATATATATACATAATTTTTTTAATGTTCCACGGTATTGCTGGTATACAAAAGAGTACTACTCTAGAATTAAAACAAATAATATAACCTGCGTAAGTTATATTAAATGTAGTACATTAATTAATTTTTGTCGTAAAATATTATTTTTATTTATGATGAAAAAGTTTTAATTTTCGTTAGTCTATCATCACTGAATGAATAGATTAACAATTTTTAATATGTAATAGGCTCTTAATTTGTTTAAAAAAGGTTGATATAAAAAAAAAACACAAACAAATATCACATATTATAATTCGATAAAAAAGTCTTATTTGATATAAGATAGATCCAATTGTTACCTAAGATATTGTTAGCGAAGCAAATGTGTAAATGTCTTTAAGGCGAGCCCTTAATTAAAAAAAAAGAAGATATTCTATGATAAAATAAATTATTAGGCTAATCTATGTTTTAAATATGGAAAAAGTTATATTCAAATTAGCTTTCGATAACCGTACTCCTATTCGTAAATACCGTAAGCTGATTTTCTGTCTTTAAAATCAATTTAGTGGGTACTACCGCTGTTTACAAATAATGACTGCAGACGTTTAATTCGCTAAAAAAATAATTACGTGTAAATAAACTAATTACGTGGTTCAATTACGATTATAACCAAATCAAGACGATCCCTTCTCGCAAGAGAATGAGGAAGTGTTGATGGGGGAAGTTTGGAGGGGGAGGAGTATATGAACTTCGTAAAAAAAACCGATTAGTACCCAGTTAAAGGATCCTTGCCCTTTAACTGTGAGAAAATGGTCAATGGTCCCGGAATCGGGAGAAGAGGAAATTATATCAATGGTGAGAGTGAAAGAATCTAGGAGGTGAGTTTCCGAATGAAACTCAGAGCAAGTCTAGATGTTTGGAGGTGGCAGCCCCATCATTAATCTTATCTTGCAACTCGCTAACAGCCTTGAAAACGGGACAGGTTTTATGGGTAAGAATAACCGGAAAGTTAAAAACATAAAAGTTTTGGGATTACGGATAAGTTACAATTAACAATGTGGAAGGTCAGAGGAATGTCTTCAAAGGAAGTTGAGTTGAATGGCGTCCTTAAAGGCCAGTAGGAAGATATAGCGGTAATAACCGAGACAAAGAAAAGATTAAAGAGTAACAAAGACATGCAGAATTATTGCATGATAAATAGCGGAGCTCCTCAAAATCGACGAGCATGTGCTAGAGTGGCGGCAATTCTGGTGAATGAAAAGTGGAAAAAACGGATTTCTGAGTAATCCTATATAAATGAACGAATATTGACAGTTAGGTTTAAGTTCATATTACGGGGTAAACTTGAATGAGACACTGTTATTATCATGGTCAAGCAGATTATAAAGGCCAAAGAATGTCACGCCAGGGAATTGGACAGGGTGTAATCTGGAGGTAGGGACTCACAGAGGCATCCCTGCTGATGAGAGAGCGATTCGTTGAGGTGGGCCGCCCTTGATGACTGACCGGGGACCCCCTGAGTTCGTGGGAAAATAAAAGACCGAGACTTGGCTGGATCCATCCCTTGGGGAGGGGGTACAGTAGAGACAATGGCAACATAAAAGACCAAGTCCCGGCCTACCGCGTGAGCGACCTCCGTAGGGCACGGATCCTGCAGAGTCCCGGGAGGTTAGAGGCGTGGCAACCACTGAGCTTGCGCAATTCACAATGTTGGTCTATCCTCACTGGCAACGGGAAAAAAAGGGTCTAAGATTGAGTGAGGTCATCTTAGAGTTATACGTGTTTCTGTTCCTGAATTAGGGAAAAAGGAGGAAACGTGTATTTTTAATGACCAGCTCCACAAGGTCATGAATAAGATTTTTGGGAAAGACTATTTTTTGGTGGTCGTTGACTTCAATGCTGGAGTTGGTAATTTACAGTTATCGAATGTAGTTGGGGCTTTTGGGGAAAATACAACAAACCAAATTGAACAACAGTTCTTAAGTCAGTTTCCGTCCATTAATAAACTCAAAATCATTAATACCTTCTTTTAGAAGGAGGAAATTCATAAATTAACCTGGAGTGCGAGGTAATTGAAATCTCTGATCTCAATTACCTCTGACGAGGTCTCTGTACGAGCTGACCTAACATTTACAGTCTGAATGAAAGAATTGTGTTTTATGGTGATCGATGGAAAAAAGTTTGAAAAGAATGTAAAGTGAGAGAATATTCTGGAGTGTTCAGCATTAGATTCCTGGAAGAAAGACATGGGATGCCCTCGTAGGATATGGTGCTGACGTAAATTCTCATAATCATGGATAGTTTGCGAGTTCTGAATAGGTGTATGCCTAATACTTGAATGTAAGAAGAATTACGGTTAAAATAATGGCTAAATATTTAGTTTCCATTTAGTTTTCAAATATTAGAGTTTAACGTAATTAAAAAGGGTGAAAAATGGTATTTTTCCAGTTTTATGTTTATCAAACGATACTTGTGTTTTGTTGTTTATTCGTTGTGTTATTTGTTGGTTATTCTTAAGAAAAGTAAAACATGTTTAATTTTGTCATTATGTGTTTTTTTTCTTATTAAAAACCATGTATGCGGTATAGAAGATATTACAATCAGGTGGCAGAAGGAAGGGGAACGTTTATGCAGAAAAGAAATTTAGTAGAACCAAACACATATTTAGAAATAAGAAAGAAGTTTTCAGCTGTACAAATTAAAAATTAAATGGGTCAACAATATTTGAAATGAACAGAATTTTATTCAAACAAGTGAACGATTTTTTCAAAAAACTAGATTGGTAGGCCAATCTATCATTTAGGGTTAATTTTAGTAATGAAGGAAAGTGTAAACGATAAACGAAAAATTTGTAGCGGGAGAAAAAGGTTAGATTTTACAAAGAAAAAATTATATTAAAATTACAATATTAGCAGAAAAAAATCCCTTTCGGCACGCCGGAAGGCGGAAGCAGATTTCACCGCAGATTTCATTTGCTAAGTAGGGGATAAAAAAATATTTTCAACTTAAACTTAAGAAAAACTTCAAATTTACTCATTACGACAATGGTTGCATGAGACAAAAAGTTTCACATGTTTAGCATACGACAAGCTCCATCTTCTTACAATTCCAGCAACATTTTAGTCATCCCTTGCCGATAGGCATATCAAAAATTGTTCCAGAAAAACGTTTTAGATAATGTTTACAGGACTAACGACCACTTTACGATTCGATACTGTGCTTATTAAGAGAGGTATGATTTTTTTTGCCTTCAAAACCCCATTATTTCCACCCCTAGGCCAATGGGTGGTGATATAACCAAAACATTTACTTAGATAAGCTTTAGGCCCTTATCCAAAGAATAGTAAAAACTTTAAACAAATTCGATATTTTACTTTAAAAAAAGTTACAGCGATATTTTATTTTTTCGGAAAAGCAACCCCCCCATTTCCACCCCCATGGTCCGATTTTGCCCATTAACGAACTCTACAGAGATTTTGAGACGTTATATTTTATGTATCAATTTGAAAGTAATTGACGCAAAATTACGGCAGTTATCGTGTCCACAAGAAAGTGAAATAAATAAATATATATATAAACTTTTGAACTGATGGTGGTTTTGGGGTACGGCAGATGTGAAACGCGATATGTCGAAATTTTCCGCAAGTCGAAACATGGTACCCATTACAATAGGTAGCTTTCCTATGAAATCTACGTAAAAGGAATGGAGAAGTGCTTGAAAAATGTTAAAAAAAGCCAACAGATTGATTATACGATGAGTATATAATAAATCAATTAAAAAATAACAAAAGAAAGTTTACAGAATTTTTTTTACATATTTATATTTAGAAAATTTTTCATTCCTTTTTTAATCAAGCTTATTTAACGTTAATATCTTTATTTCAATCGATTAGATATTCGAAAAATAATTACACTTTATAAATTTAATTGTCTGGAGGATTTTTTGGTCCCTTAATCTAAAAAGTCGTTAGTACAACAATTTTTCAATGAATTTATAGGCATTGCGTAGTTTATATGTCCCTCTGTTGTTTGCGATAAGGGAATCGCTTCTCTTATTACGTCTATAAATATAGTACTTAAAAAAAGAATTCCGGCTCTGTAAAAACAAAATAGGAAATCAACTGATATTGCGAACATTAATCCAGAGCTACTGTTGTTTGATACGTACAAAATAATACTGACGATTAGACTAATTTAGTTGTTTTTACATACATTCCCTTGAAGCTTTTTGCGTTTTATTTATATGCTATTTTTTATCGTTAACAACATAAACAATATTATTACAGTAACACTTTCAAAACATTATTTTATTTTTGAATTTCCTATGCCAAGAAATATACAAAAAAATATTTTTTTAACATTTTGGATAAGTAATGTAACCTTCAGATCTACTCTTTTACATTAAAACAGGTGACTAACTATTTATTGCTATTAAAATAAACTACATTCATTTATTTTTCCATTATGTAGCTTATCTCGGAGTAATTGATTACTCCAATTAGGGTTGCGATAAGCAATTAGTTTTCATTTGGGAGGTAGGTTATTATTAATTTGCTTGTTTTTATACTTGCTTAAGGCTGCGAGTAATGAACGCTGACCGATTCATTTATTCGTTTAGGAACCATGTCCATTTACTGTGTTAACACATACAATTATGCTACTGGAAATTAGTTATGCTTTTGTTCATTAATAGCGTTCCTGTGTTTCTGCTAACCTTTTATTCGTACGTAAAAACATATGCAAAATGTCCTATGTTTGTTGAAAATAAACAGAAATATAAAATTAGCATAATTCATGAGTAAGTCATCAATTTATTAAATCAAATAATTACTGTAAATATTAATTATTACAAAATTAATGACAAGAGAACAACAGAAGCGGAAAAACTGATTTAATTGAATTAATTTTTATTTCCGTGTAGAAGTAAAGAAAATATTATAACCGCGAAAAATTTCGGTTTTCAGATTTCAACGAAATCGGCGTGACGTCGGTACATAAGTATGTATCTCGCACAACTGACGCCGTAGGTTGTTGAAATTTTGAATTTAGGACTGTTGTAACATTAGTCGTGCAACACCCCTTTTGATTGTAATCGATTGGACTAAAAGTGTCCAGAAAATCCAAATGTTTTGGATTTTGGACGTTATCTTAACTACAGTAATAAACTATCATTGAGAGCTTTTTGATATATCATAAGTGGTACTTATTTTCATTGGTTCCAGAGTTATATCCAAATAAAATTTTAATGAATGAAATATTTTGATCTTACAAGGGGAGGGCATATCGGTTCGAATCAGACTTCATATACATATATTTTTTTTTAACTTTTTTTTAATTTAAATTTATTGATTTATTAATAATCAACCTCTGATTGAAAAAATATTAAAAAAATAAAAAATCATACTGAAACTAACTTTTATGAACTTTCACTTTAATTTAAAAAAAATTTATAGAGGTTAATAATTATTAATAGATCAGTATATTAAATTTAAAAAAAAATAAATGAAGTCGGATTCAAACCGATGGTTACGAATCCGACACGTTATCACATAACTACGTGAGCGACGTGAAAAAAATATTAATATAATAACTAATATAAAATAATGATACGGACAACACAAAAAAATGTGATGCAATGTGGTGTCCACCACAATGCACTTGTGTAACTGTCCACTTTATTAAAGAATTGGAGGATCGTATCTCAAATGAAATAATTTTAAATGAAGTGCAGCAAAAAATGTGTACCTGTAATTTAATACACGTGCAAGGAAGTCATGTGATGTCTATATCAGATTTTTTTTCTATGCGCACAACCAGGTGTCGTTATCAGCACCCGGACACAAAATTACCATAGTAAATTATTAAAAATTAACAATTAAAATTTACCTTAAAAATTAAAACTGTGTAAAACGTCTACACAGAATGCTAAATTTGAAGTAAAATAAAATAAAAACGATATTAAAAACCTAAAATAAAATTGCCGAACGTCAAAATGCAGAAACATGATTACTTTTAATAGAATATTTGAATCCAGATGCACGGCCTTAAGAAATCGTAAGACATAACAATCGTAAGATAACATCCGTACATTCTTGCCTAAGATAATTCGTATTGGTTTTTGGTTTGTTTGGCATTTCCCAGCACCTCCCCATTCAATCGCCCTAAAGCATAAGACCGAATGTATGTGCGACAAACGGCTATTGAGCCTCGAAACAGTTTAGCGACCAGTGTCCTAAATAGCTTCTAGATCTTACCTAACAGCGAAAGCGGACTAAGCACCGTGCCATACACCACCGGCTTACCTGTCCCAACCGCTCACTTGTCATATATAACTAAAATGGGTAGTCGAACCCCGTCCAACTACTAAAAATATAAATGACTTCAATAAATAAATTTATATCGTCAAGAAGATATTTCGCACGTTAGGCCCTAGTTTAAACTTGTGATGTAAGGCTGCATAACAGACCCAGTCCACAAGGATGTGGTGCATTGTTAGTTGGCAATCGCAACGAACACAAACGTGTCCATTAGTCTTGAGTCATGAGATATCCATGAGTGAGTCTAGAGCGCCCTATTCGCAAACGGCAAATAATAACTTCCTCACAACGGTTATTCCTAAGTGAAGAGCTCCACAGTGACAAAGGGTTCGTAACTGGAAAAAGTTTATTGTTGATGGAAGCATTCCATTCACTTTGCCACTCATTATGAAGAACCACACTCTTCAGAAAATAGATAAGATCGTTCGAAACAACGAGATTAGTGAAAGAAGGCTGCAAAATAGTAGTTCTTGGCTGAATAAAGATAGTAACAAAGACCTCATAAAAAAAAATCCGTTGCTGTAATCTAACTGTAGCTCAATAAACTAAATTTCTTCTATAAAGGTATATAATATATATGGGCTGCGTTATTTTAAAAATTTTGATTCACCTACCCCAAAAAAATTTGTTCTTTCAATTGTAAAACATTAATCAAGAATGAATGTTCAAAGTAATATTTTTCAAAATGATAATTTTTTAAAAGAAATATATATGAAAAAAAATTGTAGGTATTTGTAAACTTATTTTACTTCTAAACAAAGAAATTTACAATTTAAAAATATCTACGAGCATTTTAAAGAAATACGGAAGTATATAAAGAAAAATAAGTTAAAATTATTACACTCTGTCAATTTGAATTAAAAGACATAAACTTCTTTTTGTAAATTTAAATCAAATATTTTTTTTTTACATGCGATGATGACTATCTCAATGTTAATAAAATATATTCTGAATTACTAATCGGAGAAACGAACTGCTGATCATTTTATTTTCGATAATAGCTCATTTTAACATCCTTATATTAAAATTTATTTAATAATAAAATAATTATTATATAGTAATATTTAAAAATTAGACCAATTTCGAAAAAAAGCTATACTAGTTTCTTTAAATAATATTTCTATAGGATTGAGCTGTCATAAATTTTATTTTATATAGAGTATAATAATGTAATATAGACCAATTACAGTTATACAAACTGTAATAGCTCTTTTTCCTGACTTAGCTGTCGCTTTATTATTGGTGAATTCTTCTGGCAGATGTCCCTCGGCTTTTGGCCAAAAGTAACTCACACTTGTTGCCTGTAGAATGGTACGGTTCTGAAGTACAATATCTATTTCATTAGAACTTTTTGTCATCGCATTAAATACTAATTTAACGAATCACTGAACAGCCATTACAATTCAACCGTAAAGAAAAAACCTTCAATCTATATAAGCGTACTAGGAATAAGATTTATTGAATTAATTTTGTTTTAACTGTAATTGTTATTCTTAATTTCCAGTTAATCAAATTTCCCCTCCACGTTTCTTATCATGGACAACAAATCATTTATAATTTATTTATAATTCAAATTAACAACATATGTTATAACGTAGCACGTTAACTCATTCTCTGGATATAATATGATATAAAATTGTCCAGGGGCATTTAATAAATTTTTACTTCCTTATACGAAGTAAAAAAAATCGTAATCGCGAAAAAATTTTAAAATGCTAATACGGACACCACAAAATAATTTGATGCAATGTGGTATCCACCACAATTGAGTAACTGTGCACTTTATTAAAGAATTGGAGGATCGTATCTCACTTTTAAATGACATAAGTTTAAATGAAGTACAGAAAAAAAATGTATATGTAATTAATGTGGTGTTCACATCAGATTTTTTATTAAATAAATTATTCAGAACATGGTTGTAGGTGATGTAACAACGATTCATATTTTTCTATTCTTTAAGAACGGAAAGGTACTGATTAATTTCTTATAATTATTTACTCAGAATACATAAATGATAACTACCTTGGATTTTCATAGCAGCTAATTTAGTATTAGAAAACACACAAAAAAACGAATAAAAAATGTAATTTAATTAATGCAAATATTTACCGTATTATAATACAATGTAATACGCTATGATACGCTATATTATTTAAAGATTAATGAAGAGTGAGGTTTCTTTTCAATATATTCTGAACCCTACTTTATTCTGTTTACTCTCAGAAATCTCATAAATTTAAGATTAATCTGTGCACATTTGTAGAAAATAAGTCAGTAGACGAATATGTTGGTTAGGTTTTAAAAAATTAGCAGAAATAAAAAAAATACGCTAAATAGTTTTACTGTTTAACCTTATTGAGGTAGACTGATCAATACGTCCGCTTTGAGATATTATGAAAACCTTATAAATAGAAAATGTTAATATATCGGTTCAATGAAAATAATAAATTAAAGTCTTTATAATCATAATACTATGGAAAAAAAAATTATAAATATAAAAACAAAACGTATTTAGAAAACTCACTAACCTACAGGATGATTTTTAGTCCTGTTACCAAATTGTTAATGTCTGGTAATCTTTTTATAAGAAAGGGAAATTTTGTTTTGTGACACGAAGTTGGTAGCGCTACTCAACCGGTATAGATACGGCAGTGTGAGTTGATTCTCCTTGAGCTGTGTAAACTTTTGTGCCGTTTCCGATCGTGTTACGAACAGAATGTCTTTTACCATAGAACAACGAGTTTTCGTTCTTGAACAATATTTTGCAACGAAATTGTACGCGAGTGTAAAAGAATCACTTCAAATTAAATTTATTGATGTTCCTCCGCCAGAAAAAATGTCAATTTCTAGGCTAGCAAACCGATTTCGAGAGACAGGCAGTGTTTGCGACAGAAAACGTAGTGGTCGACCAACTCACTTGACAGATGACGTTTTAGAGAATGTGAAAACAAGATTGCTCAATTCTCCACAGAAAAGCTTACGAAAACTTTTCACGCAAGTTGGTTTCTCATATTCTAGTGTTCAGAAAGCTGCTAAAAAATTGAAATTGTATCCGTATCGCGTACGATTAGTCCAAGAGCTTCAGCCTCCAGATTTAAACAAGCGATTGCAATATTGCCGTTGGTTTAGGTCTCCCGTAAATGATAACCGAATCGAATTTTTAAACCGTGTTCGTTAGTGATAAAGCTTGGATCCATCTCGATGGTTATGTGAACAGTCAAAACTGTCGAATTTGGGCGGTTGAAAATTCTAACGCTTTACAAGACAAATCTTTGCATCTTGAAAAAATTGATGTCTGATGTGCGATATCTCGTCATCGTATAGTCGGACCCATATTCTTCGAACAGACAGTAAATGGTGAAGTATACAGGAATATTGTGCGCCAATTTGCATCCCTCCTGGAACCTCAAGAACGGTATTGCTGGTTTCAGCAAGACGGCGCTATATGCCACACGTCTCGAGAAACCGTGGATTTTCTGTAAGAGTTCTTTGATCGAATAATAAGCAAGGGCTTATGGCCTCCAAGGTCCCATACCTCACATCTCCTGACTACTTTTAGTGGGGCTATATTAAGTCCGAGGCCTTCAAAAACAATCCTCACACTATTGATGAACTTAAAGTCAATATTACAGACTTAATCACGAATATTTCCAATGTAACTTTTAAAAAGGTTTCTGCTAAGATGCTGAAAAGAGTCCGTGCGTGTATAACCGCAAGGGGTGGGCATTTTGAGCATATTCTTTAACAATTATGTAAGTAATAGCTTTTTATTAAATCTCCTTTGTAAGTAACAAATACATTTTTTATTCCACCTAAATTTCCCTTTCTTAAATTACATTTAAAATTGGGTAACAGGACTAAAAAATCACTCTTATAATTAGATAAGTAAGATAACCGAACTGATAAAGGTAATCCCTATTAATTCATTTTAAACCAGCCTCCCATTTTTAAAACATATAGACATGAGCGAACGCACACGAAACACAAACTTATCATATAATTTATATATCTGTATGCGGTTTTAAGGGTTTCAAAATCATTATATTATATTTTCAAGTTAACTTTGATTTAAAATTGGCATTTAACTTTTCTTTTTAATTTATTTTTATAAGATCTTCAATCCTGAAGAGAAAAATTCAAAAATATTTTGTTTGATGCTTTCGATCTTGCCCTCTGAAATCTTTTACGCAGGTTAATCCACTCCGTACACTTTACAGAAACTGTGCCCGAAGAAACGTTCCACTGAAAATTCGAAAATGGATCTGAGAATGTTTTATTCAATTCTATTCGCTTTAATTTTTAACTCTGAATTTTTTGATAAACGCATCCTGGACGTGTAAATAAAACTTTCAATAAAATGGCGGCGGTTTTAGTTTTTATTATATTACTTTTTTTTTAACTGCATTCTGTGCGATTTGATGAGAAATATCTATTTTCGTTAAGAGGAAGGTATGACAATGCTGACATTTAGGTAGTTTGATTTACTTTGGGTGGTTAAATAAAATACATAAATCCTGCAAGTTTAGCTAAAGAAGGAGGTTTTATGGGTTATATGTAATTTCGTAAAAACAAAAAATATGATGTGACAACACATGAATTCCTAGTAACGCCTATTAAAAAATACATTTACACATTTTTTAAAATGAAAAGTACATAAAATTTTATTTTATTAAAAACTTCTGATTTTTGTTGTTGTTATTATCGAATTATTCATCGTAAAAAATTATTTACAATTAGAAGTTAATAATTTATTAATAAATCAATATATTTAAATTAAAAAAAAAATGAGATGATGTTTGATTTGAACTGATGTACCTTCTCCTAAGATCCAAATATTCCATTTATTAAAATCTTATTTGGCTTTAACTTTGAAACCAATGAAAAAAAGTACCAGTTATGATATATCGTTGAAAGGCTCTCAATGAGGGCTTATTACTACAGTTAAGAAAAAGTCCAAACTTCAAACATTGTTTTTGGATTTTGGGCTTTTTTGGACACTTTTGGGTCAGTTTATTGCAATCAAAATGAAGGTGATCAAAACTAGATGTTACAACAGTCCTAAATCCAAATTTTCAACATTATACTGCTAATCGTTTGTGAATTATGCGAGATACATACATACGTACGTATAGACGTCATGACGAAACTAGCCAAATGGATTCAGGGATGGTAAAAATGGATATTTCAGTTGAAATTTGGAATCCGAAATTTTTCACGATCACAATACTTCCTTTACAAGGAAGTAAAAATAAGTACTGAAATAATATTATATTATTAGTTCAATTTAATTAAGTTATTTCGAATTATGTATTCCTAAAATCGTCTGTAAATCTCAATAAAAAGATTGTTAAAAGAATTCTTCATATCTATCAAATATTTAACAAGTCTTACATATACAAAACTAAGGAGTCGTACCAGAAATACAGGACAAAAAATCCAAACAAAAATTGACGTTTTTTCCTGTTATCAAAAAAAATATGTAAATTAAAAAGAAAATGAAAATGGTAATTAACAGTACTATGAACAGTATGAAGAGTATTAAGAAAATAATATTTCCCCAAAAAAATAATGCAGCGAGATTATGAAGTAATATTTTATATTTTTATGTATTATTTACTTTCACTGCTAATATGAGTTATTTAGTGTAAAATTAAGCATACTATCTAGAAACTCAAGCTACTTTTGTCGTGATAAATACTGAAGTCGTTTCGGATTCAAATTTTCATTTATATTATTATATCTTTAAGGAAAACGAAAAATGCATTAAGATTTCATATTAGTTGAATTTACTTATGTATTTTTCAAATATTATTGCGCAAAAAGAAAAAAAATAAGATAAGTTTACTTGTTTGAATATACTTTTTTAAATAGAATAAACCTATGAAATTTTTAATGAAATATACCTATGAAATAAACCTGCGTATATAATTAAAAAAAGAAATACGGTAGAGGGAATTCCAGTTATTAAGCAAAATAGAACGCGCGCACGCACACACACTACACACAAAATAAACGGTATTTACACTTCATCACTATTTTGTTTAATATTTCAATATTTCATGATCTGACTGATAGAAAAAATAATAAAAATATAGATATGTTTTCCACTTTCCCAAAGTTGCATTGTTAAAAATTCTATTATCAACCGGAAATAAAAAAAATTGTTAGTGATAAAAATTAAGGAAAATTACAATATAACTCAGGTTTTTTGATTACAAAAAAAATTGTATATTTTTATTATTTAAAAAAAGATTCATTATTTTTAAACATTCAGGAGCTTTCTTTTAATTTCCGTGGGCTAAAAGAATAAACTTAAAATATGTACTTTAATACGACTATATACTGGTGAGATAAATCCCGAAGTTACTTATTGTTATCCCTGTTATCCTAAGGGATTTTCATTCTTGATGAAGGATACAGCTTAAATGTATACATTTATTCGTATATATTTGAAAAAAATATTTTCTTCACGAAACTGTTGTAAACGAAACAAAGAAAAGGTAAATATTTTTTGATCTAGTTTGTTTTTTTTTTATTTGGTCTAAGAGATAATCAAACATTTATCTATTCTTTTATTCAAACATTTTAAGATTTAGAGCTGCAAGTTTAAAAATCCAGGGTATCGCTTACTTACGGCCATAAAGAGGAAAGTAATATCTCAAAGGGAGAAATGTTTGAGACAGTTGGCATCAAAAAGCATTACTTACTAAAATGCATTATCATTTATTGCAATTATATCCAGAATAAAATTCAAAAATAAATTTTGATACCGACAGATTTTATTTTAAGTAGGTTAATAATCGATCATTTTATCGGGAGATAGAGTGTGGTTTAAAATAAAAAGTAAAATATTTCCTTATATAATCTTTTAAAATATAAACACAAGAAAAAACGGACACAGGAACTAACGAAAACGACGAGTGGTAGCATCTCGCTCTTTCACCCGGGGTTCCCGGGTTTAAATTAAAAAACTTTCAAAAATAATTTAAAAAAAAAATGACTTCATGATAATAGTTTTCATGATCGTTCTTTTCTTTGTACGCCTTTTCAGATTTCAATATTTTCAGATGGCCCGAAAAAAAAAATTATTTCCAATATGTTAAAAATGTCTTCAGTATAGTTTGACATTTTTTATGTCTTAATGATAATCGCCATATTAGCTTGAAACCTGTACGTGAGATATGATGTGAGAATAGGGTATGAAAAATACCATGTCTGACCGGGAATCAAACCCGGGATCTCCTGATGAAAGGCCGAGATGGTACCCCTCCACCACGGAGATCAGCAAACTTTTATAATAATTTTTAAACAAAAGATTTCATTACATGTTTTATATTTTATTACTTCACTATTGTGTTTTCAAATTTCTTTTGTCAATTTCTTAATCTATAATTTAACTTTAATTGATTAAAATTTGTGGACGGTCTGAACAATCAAAATTAAAAAGTATTAAATTTATTGGAAAAAGCAGAAACCTGGAACTCAAAAAATACACCTTAAGAAAAATATTTTTCCTAGCTTTTGTACACTATACTATAGTTCAAATTCTACACTTACTAAAATAAAATTTATCAGCTTACTTTTACGGCAGTCCGATAGGTTAAATATATAATGTTTTTATGCAAGTATTTTTCTATTTTAACTTTGGGTTTGTAAGCGGGCGAATATGACTGTGAATTTGGTTACTTTTACAGTTTTACTAAATGATTATTACATAAAAATATATTTTAATTTTTTTTATTTTATTTTTATTTTTGGAAAAAAATATTATATTACTTATATTACATAAATATAAATAATTTACAAATAAATATATTACATATAATTTACTTAAAATATTACTAAATATATTACATATTGGAAAATAAACGGCTAATGGAAGATTAGAACTTTTTAAGATGTAAAAAAAGGACTGGGAGCGATTTTATTTTAAAATAAGAATGCAAAGAAAAGAAATAAATGAAGTAAATGGGACAGTAAAAAGAGGAAATAATTTATAGAGCTTGGATATCTTAAAATCAAAGTTCTCATATCTTTCGAGAATTAAAATATTCTGCTGACTGTTGATCAAATTCCTTCTTTCTATAGATTAACGTAATTCCGTATTTAATGGCATGAAAGATAAAGGGGATATGACTGGCTGACTTATTGACGGTGCAACCAGTCGCTTAATGCTCTCTTCATTAAACTGAATTGAATTTGCCGCGCTATAAATCAGGATGCCACATCAGACGTGCCTGTGTAACTAGGAATTTCATAGCACAGAGATGAAACCGTGGGCGTACACACACACACACACACACACACACACACACGCGCAACACATTAAGTTAGTGTATGTGGGTTTTGAAAATGGTCTTAAAAGGAGAAAGCGATACAGAAATTTAAACAGTAATTTAATTTCTTTAAAGAAGATATCCGATAATGGAAGCTGGAAGCACACTTGTTCATTAGTTTAATTTTATTTTTACCCACGAATTTACGAGTTTTCTTTTGCACACATAAATCATCCCATAATAAATCGAAGAGGATTATTAATATCGGTGTCCTTAGGAAATTAATATATTATTATATTTTTGAGTTCTTCATTTTTTATTTGCGAATGAAAAATCTGGCATTAATGTTGCAGCCATTTCCCGGTATTTTCACAGAAGTTAAACTTTATTCCTTCAACTACATAAAATCTAAAATTTTTATTAACTTTTAGATCTTACTTATTTTCTCAGTTATTTAATTACTAATTCCTTAATTAATGTAAAATAAATAAAGATAATTCTAGAATGATATGTTGAATAAAAAATAATAATAAATAAAAGTTAAAAAATAATAAAATTAAAAAAATAAAAGTAATAATAAAAGTTTTTAAAAATTGCTGCTTTTTCTCAAAAGAAGTCATTTTAGGCTTTTATTTAGGTTTGGATTGATTATTTTGTTTTCAGGATTGGGAAGAATTAAAAAATTACTGTACTTCTTTTATTCTTCAAAGGTTTCCCAGGGTAATTTTTAACAAAATGCATCTATCTCGCGATGACAGAATAATGGGTTAAACAGGAAATATCCTGTCTTCTTGTATACCAGTCACCATACAGATATTATATTATACGTTATCATGTTTCAGTGATAACAGACTATAAAAATACACACACCACAATTTAAATATTGTGTCCTAGTTTGTTTGGACTTTGAACCAGTCGCTTCATGTTCAGAAATCAAGAAATTAAAAAACCGCGTATTAAACTATTACTAGTTACAATATTTTCTCTTATATTAGTTATTACAAAAAATGTGAAAGTTCTACGGAAAAAAGGGGAAAGTTCTACGTTTTGTACGTGACAGTTAGTGTTTTTCATCATACAAAACCGTGTTTGGACATGATAAAAGGCCACCCATTAGATCATTTTGACCATATTTGGGCTATCCAGTGTTTTGTTTATGACTATTTTCAGTGACTAATGGTGGTTATGAGAGGATATCGATTAATGTGCAGAAGGTCGATACTGTTGACAAATTTCCTTCATCGTATGCTCAATAAAACGTTGAATCTGTCACATTATCAAATTACTTTTACCTTGAAATATAGATACATTTCATAAATCTTCTAACATTTTTCCGATATACAAACTTTGAAAAAGAGTAATTGGAAATTACTCTTTTTCCTTTTATTATTTAAATTATACCTGTTAAATTTTGGATTAAATTATGTAAATAAAAAAAATATCTTGAAAATCAAAACCATTCAGTAGTTTCTATTTGGGAGGTTGATGAACTGTGGAACATCGGTCAGCTGGCTTTTTTATATAGTTATCCGCAATGGATCACATGCAGCATCCCCTCACGGTAATTTACGAGGGAATTGTAACTTTTAAAATTAACAAGACATTTAACTGTGAAATTCGGTAAATGATACGTTTAACCAATATGGTAACCTACATAATTTTTTTCTCGATAACTCAAGAATAAAAGAGACAAAATATTTTTTGTCAGACACTAAAAAAGCTCAAAATGATGTTTCTTGTTAAAAAATTGCATAAAAGTTATGTTTTTTTTAATATAAAAAGTATATTTTAGCCTTCGTACTAACTTTCACATTGAGAGCTTATAACTTTTCAACTGTTACTTTAAGGAAAGATTCCAAAGAATAGATATAACAAATTTGTAAAAAAAAATTCTAAAAAACCACTGTTAAATTAAACGCAATAAAAGGTAAAAACTAATTTTAGGAAGGTATCTCAGAATGGATTTGACAACAAGCTTTGATTGTGATATGTAAGATTATGTGAAAGTCACAGCTTCAAATGAAAAATTTGATGTTTTTGCCAGTTTTTCTTATGCGTGATGAATGGGCTAAAGAGTGGGGTGCAAAGATTTTTACTTTGACAGGAGCACTCCACTCTTTAGGCCATTTATCACGCATAAGAAAAATTGGCAAAAACACTAAATTTTTAATTTGAAACTATAACTTTCACATAATACTGCATCATATCACAATCAAAACTTGTCAAATCCATTCTGAGATAACGTCCTAAAATTATTTTTACCTTTTAGAGCGTTTAATTTAACAGTGGTGTTTAAAATTTTTTTACATATTTTTTATTTTCTACTTTTTAATCTTCATAAGTTTATACTTTACAGCTGCGGCAGCGCACACATTTTAGCGTATTTAGCGAAAGATCAGATCGGTACGTTTTACGGTGGATGAGTGCAATCAAAACATAGGGCTAAACGATTTAATTTCCGGATAACCGAGATCCAGTTGATCAAAATCGTACCCGATGCGTTAAACAGTTAGTGCTCGACCTGCTGATACATATACCATTTGAATCGTGAAAATCGGGCGCGCGGTTGCCGAGGTAGTTCAGTGGCATCCCATCGCACCCCCACCCCAATTTCCGAAAGGCGCCCCGGGGCACTTGAAAACATTATCATCCGACGGGTACCACTGGGTACGGATGGGAAGATGATGCCGAAAAAAAATTTCAGAGCGCTAGGACCGACCGTTTTAGAGATATTTCCGATTTTCGTCCGAAAATTCGGATCCGGTTAAAAAGTACTAAATTTTTCCAAACCTTCGGTCGCTGCTGTACAGAATTTTTAGTAGCAACTGTATACCCTACTACAAATCTCACTTGCTTATAAAACTAATAACGTGTTATCATTTAGCTCCAGTCGGTTGTTATAGTAGGTAGAACCCTGCGTTTTGGTAAAATTATGATTTCAATTGTGTGCAAATTTTAGAGCCAAACTTACCGAAACAGGCTAGATTATCTTTCACTAAGAAGATATGCATGTAAACTAGGTTGCATAATTTCAAGGGGTATTTTTTTTTCACTTAGCAACTTAGGGGCATCTTAGCGACTTGAAAATGTTGCTAAAATGTGTTGTCATCAGGAGAAAACCTGTATGCAAAATTTCAGAGCGAATGGATAAGTGGAAGTGCTTCAAAATTCGACTGAAAGGTTCCGTACCATGAATCTCACTTACATAGTCCAAAAGCGAGTTAGTATCAGAGTGGTAAAAACATAATGTTTTTCCTTTTTCTTTGGTTTTTCTTTTTTTATTCTATTATCTAAAGCTTTTTTTATTCTTGAGTATTTTAGAAAAATCGAAAAGAATTGAAAAATACCAATTAAGGAGGAATAAGTTAAATTAGAATTTTGAGGTTTTTTGTACTTGTTATAATTTCAGAAATCCCGGTAAAGACAAACTTTATTATAATCATTCTGTTATAATCTTGTCCTTTCGTCTTATCTTTTTAATTCCAATGCCAAATTAAATTACCCTGGATGGCTAAATATAATGCAGTAAAGATTTACACAGGTATTCTTTCTGTAATTCATCTTAATACCTCTACTTTTCAAACTTTATTTATCCACCCAATTTTTAATATTCTTATATAATCCAGCTTAAGCAAAAAACATTTATGCTTTTCTTTCTGTCTTTCCTACTGTCCATGTTTCGTTCTGTAAACTTCATACAAACACGTTAAAGAAATTTTTTGTAATTTTATTACCCACCTGACACAAGTAAATCTATTTTCTGTATTAAGAGTCCAACTCTTTCCTAGTGATTTTAATACCTCCTTTGTTCGTTTGTAATTTTACTACTCACCATTTGTAGCAGATACCTTGCAATAAGTCCGTTTCCAGTCTCCATTCTCATAGATAAATTTTAAGTCTCTGATAGTTTCCACTTTCTTCTAGATCATTTACATCATTTTTACTATTATCCGGCCTTTCTCTTTTAGACCCTTTACTGATCTTCTAGCACAGTCTATCTGTAATTACTTCTTCAATTTTCACTTTTACACTTTTCACTTTGTCTGTCCACATTTTCTTTTTACAGTTTTCATGGTGTTCATGTCTCTCACTTATACAGAAGTATGTCCTAAACGTAACATTCCACAAGACGCTTCTTCAAGTATAACTCCATCATAGCAAATAATATCTGTTTCTTTCTATTAAATGTTTCCTGGAATTACTATTTTTGTTTTTATTTCGTTTTCACTTTTAAATAATCTGTTCACATAATACCGAAGACTCTTTGTCGTTCAATTCTTTCTTCTTTTGGGTAATTATTTATTGTCTTATTGCCTCCTACCCTTGTTAATTTGGTTTTCCTGACATTAATTTACATTCCATATACCGTCAAATGTATTTTAATTTTGAAGCCATCAGTTGAGTCTCTGTGCTTCAACTTCAAAAATACTTTGCTATCTGCGAATCTTATGTAATTTACTCTTCTTTCTAAAACAGTGATTCCGTCATCTTTCTCTAGAACATTTTTGATTATATCTTCCACACTTATACTCTTAAGTCAATGGAGCCTCGCGATGGAGGCATGGCAGCTTGAATGGCACACCACGGCTAAGGGAAGATCCTTGTATAGGTTTATACAGGATTTGGGGGGATGGTATGCCTCGAGTTCGTTCTTAAGGGCGGCGGGTGACCAGGTGCTCACCAACCATGTAAATTTGAAGCAATATCTGTTTCGGTTTCGCCTAGCGGCTGATGAGTTGTGTGTCTGCGGGTAGGTCCAGTCGAACGTGCATATGATGTTCGACTGCCCCGCTCTTCGGGGAGGGGGGGGGGCAGAGATCGAGACACCCTGGAACTTAGAGGTCAGGGGGACACTTGGCCGCTCACAAACGGCGAGTCAGTGTGGCGAGAGCCGCATTGTCGGACCGTGTGGGAGTTCCTCGATGAGGTTGCGATGTTCAGCCGTCATCGGTAGTTTTAAGGGTTAGTGTAATGTAATACGGATTCCTATGGTGCTGATGTGGGAAGCCTTTCTTGAGATAGTGGCTGGCCACCAGCCAGACAAACTCCAAGCGCTATTAATGGTGGACAGGTACTATCTGGCATGCAGCGACCGAGGCGTAGCAGCTTAAATATTGCTGTCTTTTATTTATATAATTAATTCGATAGTTATAATTGTAACAAGGGGTGCGCCTCCCCGATTTAGTTTTAAATTTGACAAGTGAGCGGTTGGGACATATAAGCGGGTAGTATACAGCATACAGCACCCTGCTTAATCCGTTCGCGCTGATAGGTAGCTCACTAGGAGCTTGTAGGAAACGAGGTCGCAATACCGTTCTAGAGGCACAGTAGCCGTTTCTTGGCACGGACATTTGGTCTATGCTCTTGGGCGACCGAATGGGGTGGTGGCGGGAAAAATGCCAGTTAACCAAAAAATACTCTTAAGTCAAACAACTCATCTTGAGCATACTTTTGCGACTTAATGAGATTCTCCAGTTTTTTCAGTATTAACTATCTTAATATTTACCTAAATATACAAAATGATTTACAATGCTTAACTCAACTCCTTGAGCGTACTCCTGATATTCTTTGAAATACAATAGTTATATAAATATTTAACCAGAAGCGCTTTGCTTTTGAATTGCCACTAAATATATTAAATAATTCCACTTAAAATTCGTTGTACTTAAATTATGAGATAAAATTAGTGGTTTTATGTACGATATCTTCCCTGTTAATAAAAAAAAGTGGATCTTCGAATACATCTTCAGCATTTTTGAAGAAGATGTTCATACAATTAAAATCTCTTTTAGATTGGTTTTGAGTAAATTATCTTGTTAAATCGACAATAAAAAGTAAATAAGTGTAATAAAGTTGGTAAAACTCTTTACCGTTCTATTTAAGTTTACTTCTCATTTGAATCCATAATTAACTTAATTTACTTTCAGTTAAAAAGTGAATTTTAACGGTAAATGTGTTATATATATAAAGGTGGTAGATTAAAATAAAATTATTTACAGAATGAAAAAAAAAACAAAAAACATATAGTTTTACTTTTAATATATATTACATAACCTAATGTAAATAAGTAATACATTTAAAATTGGTTAAGATTTTAGGGTTAATTATTATTAAGAGTTAATGCAAGAGTTAATAGCATTATCACATTATCATACGTGAACATGCAAAACCACTCAGACATAACCTATACGCATAAGATTTGCGTTAAAATTAATTTTAGACTTCTAACAAGTTTAAAATAAACTTAAGGTATAAAGTATTATATATATTACATTATGCGTACATCCTGTTTATTAAAAGTATTCTCCACATTCAAAACGTTGTAAGAAGTTATATTAAAAATAATTATTTATCAAAATACATAACGAATTTTAAAAATATAGAAATGAAAAATAATAATAAAAAATGGCAAGGAAAAATAATGTAAGTTTTATATATACTAATAAAAAATTGAGTAATTTAAAACTTTCCTGTGTTTTTAAATTATGCACTGAAATAAGTTGTTGAAAAACTATTTATATAGTAAAATAAGGTAATAATAACAGCATGAATAAAGAATACTATCGTAAAAGAGAGTAGGATAAAAAACAACAAAAAAAATCTTTGTTTTACTTAAGAGTCTGGACGTAAATAAGCCAGTTGGCAACCCCCATTCAGGAAAAAAGTAGGAATAGGTAGAAACATTAAACTTTATTTCTAAGTACGTAAGCTGAACATTACAAAAGAATAAAATTTTTATCTATCTTTCTTTTACTTCCACTTCTTTATTATTATTCTTGTTGTTATTACGCAATTTACTTAAAAGCTTTTCTTACTATTTTTATTACATTTTTACACATGATTAAATGCATAACTATTAAGATTCTTCAATAAGCTTGAACTTTATTGTTTTCTGTTTACTTTTAACTCTATTTTATTTAGTATCGGCTTTTTAACTCTATTTCGTGTTGCATCTGTGCGTATCAGAGTAACGCAGATGGTAGTAATTGTTTTCCCGTACTCAGGCCTAACCAGTTATATTTGAACGCTAACGACTCCTCGTGTTGTAGTCTCTCTGGTACAATTCTGTTTTTCGGTTTAAATGTTGTTAATTAAGACTCATAATTCTGATCTGAAAATTTAGGGAGTGTTAACTACAGTTACATTTTAACAACACCAACAAGGAACGCAGCAGCAGCCTGGACGTCTCAAATCAAAAGCTACAATCCATATGGAAACTTTTGAAATTATTATATGAATTAATCAGTCTAGGGATTCTCAGAGGTTTGGATCCTATCCTTATTCTCTTACAGATCAAATGTAACTTAAAGGAAGAGAGAAATATATGTTTGTACAAAAAATTGTTTTACTGTTTGAAGATATTCAAGCATTTCAGGTTTTGAAAACACTTAGGGACATTTTAAAGTGCATGTTTCATTATCAATTAACCAACTAAAACTATACTTATAAGAAAAACAATTTTACACCAATCTGTGATGGATAGGATGCTGGTTTAAGATTTGCTGTATCAGAGTTCGATTGTCAATAAGAAAAGGGGGTGCTTTTTAATGTATTATTTCATTCAACTTATCTTACTCGTAAACGTAATTGTTTGAATCTCAATGTCATAATAAAAAGTTAATGAAATAAACAATCGAACCATTTCTTTGTGTAAGACCATAACAGTAACAGTTGTAAGCAACCCGGCATGAGTCACTAGTCATTTCTGTCAAGGACTGAAATTTTTAAGAATATTAGGTATCCCATGCCAGGTTCATCAAGGAAAATACCGATTTCAATAGTTTTCTGTTGTCTTTAGCACAGAATTAGATGTACAATTCATATGGGCAGGTCAAGTCCATTGAAATATGGATAATTTTTGTGCCTGGGAATGGAAATATACGGAAACCATAACTGGATTGGCTGTAGTAAACATCAATACTCTCATAGAAAGTGAAGCAGATTGGTGTCACTTGAACCTCAGGAGCTTTATAAGAGTCATAACCATGAATAAGGCTGTGACATAATGCAGATAATAAATTAGTATTCTACTTTATCTAATAGAACGATGAGTTACCTACACTGCTTCAAATCAGCAGGGGCATTAGGGTAATAATTTTTTTTTTAAATTTTTATCTAGATGGTCAATTTACACATGATCAATTTACACTTATAAATTATGTTGATATGTGAACTAATCACGGATAAAAATAAGCTAAAAACGCAGTTGTAGGACTTTCCCGCCTGCGGCTTTTTTCTGATGCACGGCTTACACACATATAGATACAACTTAATTTAAAATATTTATCATTTTTTTAAATGTAATATTTTTTATTTATTTATTTCAATGATTCTAACTAAAGTGCGCGCGCATACCGTATTTCATCCGCGAGGGTGTGTTGGTACTAGCGGCTACTTTAAAAATATTTATTTAATTCTTCAGGAATCTACTCACGCCAAAAACAGTGACATGTGTTTTTTGAGTATTTTGGCACGTTTGGGTGCCGGTTCATCGTGGGAGATTACTGGAACGCGAAGTATTCTGGGGATCTCGGCTTACGATGACTACACGTGGAAGAGGTCCCTAAAGGTGTCTGTTGAAAGAATGCTGCTACACGTTATCTCTAGACTTTAAACCGACCAATTGGCCTTCGGATCCAACGAAGATTCTGACTTGCTGGATTTTTATGTCAGTTGGGGGTGTCAACCTTCTATACCGCTGTGAAGAACTACGATTCCACATCGGATCACTCGCCTGTTCTTCTGACGGTTGGTACGATGGTCACTAGGGAGAAAGGATCACTGCTCCTTCACAATATTCGGACAGACTAAGAGTTGTACAGTAGTTTGATTGAAGAGAAACTGCCTTTCGATGTGGCGCTGACGTGCGCTGATGACATGGACGTAGTTACCAGGTTCTTAACTGATGCCACGCAGGAGGCGGCGTGGCGCTCTATTCTGTTGGAGGTGGACGGAGTACAACGATGTACAGACTATCCCAGGAGGTTAGACTTGGTTAGAACAAAGAGAACGTTTAGAAGGAAGTGGCAGCGGTTCGGGAGGCCTGAGCACAGGAAGGTGATTAACAGGGCGGCTCACAGATTTAAAGTACTACAGCGTCTGTACAAGAATGAGTCTTAAAATTTTATTATTTTATAAAAATTTTATTTAATTCTTCCACTCACCTGTGACGTTACAACATAGAAGACGTCTACAGCAGCTGTACGTCAGTGCTACACTACCGCTCCTTGTGCAAGAGGGGGTAGTAATGACACATATACCCACTTAGCCACTAATTTATTTACAGAATTTTTTTGGTGGGGATGCAATTTTCCAAAAATGTTTTTGGAAATATTATTTTGTAATTGTTAACAAATTAACAAATGCGCCTAATAAAAAATAAGACCTTCATTAGGCGAAATCTCGAGATACCAAGGGTGACCTTGCTCGAGATAAAAAGGTCAAGGGAGCCTCACTCTCTTGACCTTTTTAAGTTGAAGATTTAATGGCGTCAGTGCCCCATATATAGAAGTAATCTGCCCAAATTTGGTCAAAAACGGACGAGTAGTTCTGGAGATATAAAATGATTTAGGGTGCGACACCGAACACACACACTTACGTACATACGAACATCCGCAGTTTCCATCCGGCCTTTTGGATTCCTTAGGTGACAAAACGAAAAGATCCGGTGAAAAACCAAATTTGACCGATTATCATACTTTCCCATCTACAGTTATAGCTCTGCTATAGCGCTAGGTGGGAAAGTAAAGAGAGGGTGAAATGACTATAACATTTGCCTAAAAGGATCAAGGAAACCAGGTTAAATTTTGGTCTAAAACGGGTAACAAAAAAAAAAAATTAACAGAAGTGATTAAAGAAGGAATAAATAAAAATAATATAAATACGAAATAAAAATAAAGAAAATATATGTGGGTAACAAATAAATAAAATCAGTAACCAATTTAAAAAGCGTAATTGAAGTTGAGTAAATATTATATTTACGTTAAATGGAATGCAGAAAATATACAAACATATAAAACCACACAAAACGAACGGTAAACAAAAATTTTAATAAGCTTCTAATCAGATCGCGTCATATGGTAACGAATAGGTTCGTATTACCCAAATTTTTTCAAACTGTTCTCTCCTTTTAGAAAAATATTTATTAACATTACGCTCAATATTGATAATCCGAGATTAAACATAAAAAATCATTCACTAATCATTTATTTTTTAATAAAGGTATACAACTGCCCAGAAATATTAAATTTGTGTACGAATTTAATAATAAATCTCAAAATACAGTATTCTTTTTTTTAATTTCTAATAATGTTCATTCATATATATATACGGATGTAAAAAATAAATTTTGTCTGAAAAGCCGGTTGTTTTATTATAGATTATTTATTGTTTGAAGATTGAATAAAAATTGTTTGTTTGTTAAGTCATGATTTAGTTATTACTTGAAATTATAATTAAACTTAGATTATAACGTATTTTAGATTAGATTATTTAAATTTAATAAATATAATTCTACTGCAAATATGTCAATTTACTGACCTATTTCTGACTAGGCCTTTTGCGCAGTCTTGCGCTACTTTTTCAATGGTTACAATACAAAATCAGTTTTTATTTTATGATTTTTATCTAAAATTTGAATGTAGAACCGATCTTTCCATTTATAAAATGTGTTGGCTTTCAACTGGAGTTGTTTATTTTTATATAATTAGATAATTTTCATCGACTTGAGAGATTTAATTAATTTTTATTTATAAAAATTAGTAATGGAATTTTGATTGACAGTACGAAAACTAAAATGATCATAAATAACTATAGTGTAGGATACTTCCAGTTTGGTCGGTAAAGATAACAACTACCATACAGTGAGTTCTGTATTCGATTCTCTATTTATATTTTTAAATCTATTATCATACACATACTGGGTGGCCAAAGATAAACTGAACCGGACATGGGAGACGAATGATCGAAAAACATTAGTGTATTCGAAGAAACAACAACATTTCGATTGCCACGCAAGCTGTGACGCATATTGATCTTGAATGACGACAGGGAAAAACGCAAGAGGGGGAACACGGCCAATAGCTGTGAAGGAAACGCAGTTGAGATACTACCCGTGTACACATACAAGTGTGCCGCTGACGAAGGATGCTAGTATATTCATCGTTAAGGAATAATACACACAAGGCAGATCGACCAAAGGAGTGCAAGAAAAATTCCTTACAGATTTCAACAGTGATTCACCCGCTAAGCCATCCATACACGAGCTCATAAAGAAGTGTGAGCGAACTGGATCTGTACTTGATGAGAAGCATCAATACCCACCTGAGAAAAGGACCGAGGCACAGAAGAAAGATATTAACCAGCAATCTTAAAGGACCTGAACCTGAAGCCATACAAGACCATGGCTTTACAAGAGTTAAAGCCTACGATCATCATAAACGTGACCGTGGTTGTACATGGCTACTGTACGAAATCGAAAGTGGTTTACTAGATCCAAACCTTTAGTTCATGACGGACGAGGCGTGGTTCCACCTCAGTTGTTAATTCGCAAAATACGCAATAACGGTTTCTCGAAAACCCACAACAAATATTCGAGCTACCGCCGCGTGGTGTAAAAATTGGAGTGCGGTGCGCTGTTTTGGGGGACAAGAATCATTGGACATTTTCTTCAGAGACACAGTGAACTAAGAGCGTTACATTGCCGCCATCTTCTACGCCATCGTAGAGTAACTGTCACCAGACGAACGATGTTTCGCGTATTATTAGCAGACGCGCGATAGCACTCATTTCCTTGGAAGCAGTGTACTCAGTTTTCACACTTGACAGGATTATCCCGTATTATCTATGGCCTCCACGGTCCCTTGATCTTTCCAGTTTTTGTTTTTTATTTGCGGGACAACCTGAAGGGCAAGATTTACCAGAAAAATCCACCGACTCTTGACGCACTGCAACAGAATATACGCAACGCCATCACCAACAGCAAACGGAACGAGTTACAGTAAATTGCACTGAACGTGATTCATCAGACCAAACTGTACCTGGATCATGGAGGTCAACATTTTCAGTAGTACCTGTAGACATCTGTAGAGACGGAAGAACGTACGTAAGTAGGTTTTTGTCTTTGATTTACTTTTATAATACTGCCTTACAATTCATGTGTTCTTCGCTTCCTTTGGGTTCTGTTTATCTTGGGCCGTATAATTACGATAAAGTTAATCCCTAAACTTCTTCGGCTAGTTTTACCTTCTCAAAAAATAATTAGATAAGTAAATTAATTTAAAATGTTAAAATACAACCTTTTAGAATTAAAATATGAAATGGCAACACCTCATATTTTACTGAATGGTGTAGAGCTCCTATTCGAAAAATACCTTTATAACTTTTTTATTCAATCATTTTTGGGAGAATCCAAATGTAAGTTATAACATAATTTGTAGGCTATAACAGTATTTATAGAAAGAGGTGGACTTCTGCTTAAAATCTAGTTAAGTTTTTCAGAAAATATATAAAACATTTAATGGATTTTTATTTATTTTTTGTTTCTGTTTTTTCGTATGGTCAGCTATGGATCGTATTTAAAATTCCTAACTGTAGCGATTTCTTTACATTCTGACATTTTAAATCACAATCTTTCAAGATATTTTTCTGAGATATTACTTTTCTTTCTTTCAATTTTCCGTAATTAAAAATTATAAAGTTTTCCTAAATATATTATAAACAGCACATATAACATCAGCAGAAGTATTTAACATTTCCAAGCCTTTTGCTGTTTTAATGAACCAGTTTGATTAAAATTGTTTTGATACTGTAAAAATTTTTAAGTTTTTAAATTAATCTATTAATTTATTTAGTCTTGATTTTTAGTAATAAATATATAATCTAAAACATATCTTGAAATTTTTAATAAAAAAAAAAAAACAATACTTAATTTTGAATTTGAATTTTCCGTTTTTTATTTTTTTATAAATTTCATCATTAAATTTTAATAACCGATTGATTATTGATTTTTTTTTAATGATCAATGGTTTTTCATAGAAATTTTCTTTCTTTGTCGTAATATTTTATAATTTTCCGGCTTTATGTAGAATTAAACATTCACATCCATACAAAATTAAGTTTTTATCACCGATTTAAAATCCCTTAACTGGTAAAGATTTTTTGTTATAAATATGAGTCAGCTAGTTTGCATTTTACTCTTTCGAATTTGATTAGCTTTTTTGTCTTTACCAGTTTGATTGAATTATTTATTTCAGAAATTTAAAATGGTTTACTTTTTTAATTTCTTCGAATTTGTGTTTAGAATCTTCGGTTAATCTTTTTTTATCTAGGAAAATATTTTGTTTTCTGGAATGCTTTTTGCAATACTGCTTGCCGTGGATTTTCGTTTAAATATTGATTTCAATTTCGGCCTCTTTTTCGTTGTTTGTTAGAATTTTTTAGGATATTCTAAAAACGTACATTTAATTAATAACGATTCTAATTTTTTTCCAAAATTTTATTTATTATCTTCATATTATATATATATATATATATTTTCTTTTTTTTTTATAAACTAAATAAGTTAAAAAATTATCCAAATAAATAAAAAATTTTCTAATGCAATTCATTAGGTCAACAACCAAACAAACAAAATAACAAAAACAAAAGCAGAAAACCTCGACGTTTCGTCCAAGATGTAGGACTTTATCAAGACAAACCACAAACGGCAAAAAACAACACCAGCACAAACATCTATAAACCCCCCACCACCCAATCTAATAAAAATTAAAACCCCCACTACTAAAAATGTTATCATTTTCATAGATACTCCCACCACCATTCTAATGATAACATTAAGTTACACCCCAAACAAAAAATAATGGAGTGGTAGCGTCTCGGCCTCTCATTTGGAAATTCCAGATTCGAATCCGGTAAGTCATGGCATTTTTCATACAAAAATTCTATATTCACACGTACAAGCTTCAAAGCTTCTGTGGTGAATTAATTCATCCGATCAAAAGCAAAGACGTGCACATATCTTAATCCGCTTACGATCGGTTTCCCTTATCGAAAACAAATATCAGCAATCCATTCAACCAACTGTTTCAAACAATTTTGAAAATTTTCTTTTATTGAGCAAGTCAATTTTCCATAGGGGGAAAAATCTATATCCTATTTTACTATATAAAATGAATTAAGAAGCTCCGAATTTTAGGTTTAAGGAAATATACTTTTCGGAAAAATTATAATAAACAAATATACAAGAAATAGTCATCGAGGTAGAATATTAACAATAAATTTAAACAAAGGTACTAACTAAACTACATACATTCGCATACACAGTAGATTTAGTCTAGTATTTTAACATAGATAAAAAGTAAAATAAGGCGAAAGTGGTATTATATCATAGATATTGTATATAATTTTACAACAATTGTTCAAACTTCTGTGCGGTGAATTAAGGTAGGCACTATAGAGAAATATATTTTACTCGCTAAACATCCGTTACTCGAGATTTGTATACTAAACTCGTATTAAACTTGATAAACTAACTTGTCATTTCACTAACATCTGGTGAAAACTTAGTTTCCATATTTATAACATGTAATAATTATTATGTAAACGTGACAATATACTCGTATTATTTCAGCATTAAAAATACAAAATTTTACGACAACGTTAAGAGTTTATTTGAAAAAAGTTAATAAATGAATGTAAGAATTCATTTTGTGTAGTAAAAATAAAGTTTCATATTTTTTTTTATCATTTATTAAAAAATAAATTAGTTTTAATGCACAAATAATCTTAATTTTTATATTCCTAAATGTAACTTTAATAGTTAAGAAATATAAATAATAGTTATAAATATATATACCTAAAAGAATATAATCTGTGAATTCTTTTGCATGAAGCCTACAAGAATTTTTTTCTGAAATTCACAATTCTCCTTTTAATTTTACTGTACTTTATTACTAAAAGAAGGTTGATAGGTTTTAAACAGAATGATTCAGGAGGAAATTGAAATAATTTGGAAACTCATTTTAAAGCTTGAAATAAGGAAAGACACACATATGCCCAAAAACAATTTGTTACAGCTAGCGAAAAATTTCGCTACAATATTTTGTAGAAATTAAAAAATATTAAATTTATTTTCACGTATGCTTTATATCTGTTTGAGGACCATTTTTTACGTAAAAATCTTGCCACGCATTTAACTGCTTGGCTAATGCGTTGTACCGAATACAGGTTTTCGAAATTAAGGTATAAAATTTAAAGGTTAAGTAATATTTATTTTCACAAACACATATTTAAATAAAATGATTAAAAAGCCTGCTCCCTGCATCTTTTCTTACCATTAAATTAGAATAAAGACTTGTTCACTGTATCGCTTAATATTTTGAACTTGACGAATGGAATATTAAGTCATAACTGAATACGTTTTGCTGTTTAAAAAGAAAAAGTTATTAAAAAATTCATTAATTGTTACAGAATAAAATATTACTGGGTTACAGGACTCTCCGTAAAATAAATAAATTAAATCAATATCGTGCCTCTACAGTCCCGTTAAAGGATTCAAAAGAATTAGATAAGAGATCTAGAATGTATCGATTGAACTAAACACAAGAAGGAAATATAAGTTGATTGACGTAATTTGAAAATTAAATTACATAATATGCTACGTAGAGGGAGAAGTACGGTTACTTATAATTATTTATAATAGGCGAACACCGAAATTTTATTTTATATTTGTAATCGGCTTTCGCTGCAAATAATTCCTCTTTTTCTTTTAATCTTCTATTTTAAAATTACTCTATACGGGCTTTTTTTAAAATCAATTAACTTAAAACGAATTAAAAATATCAAAAAATGTTAATTTCAATACAAATCAGACTCTCCAAAAACATAATAAAATATCACTCCTCGGATAAAATTCACATTGACATATAGAAAAAAGTAGTACGTTTTATTAACAACTTATTATATGGTATTACATATATAATAATATTCTAGAGAGTATGATCTGGCACACTATATTAGAGAAAATTGAAATCAGTTGACGAGTAAGGAGGGAATGTATAATACCATCAAAAACTCATTTCTATGCATACTTTAAAAAAATTCTCAGAGAAGCTCTTGAAGGAGAAAACAACCCTAAGTTAATGGCATTAAATGTTAATAACATACGAAGTGATGACAATAATGTGATTTTTGCGGGTTATATTGAGGACCTCCAAAGGTTTTTAAAACAGAATGATCGATTAAAGTGACGAGTATGGATCAGATTAACGTTGAGTGTCAGGATGACTAAATTCATGCAAATCTTGAAGGGACCTATCAATAATAAAATTCTCATTATAAATGGAAATAATATTGAACGATTTAAAAAATTTACATATTTGGAAAAAGTTACAGATTCCGCTGATAACTTGAACTCATTAAATAATAATGATTTCAGAAAGTGAAAATAGTTTTCAGAGATGTAAAGCGTATTACTTGACAGGATTTAAGCTTGAATTAGACAGTTCATTAGGTGAGATGCCATGATTTTACTGCTTTTCTTTATGGACTGGATGCAAGAACCCTGAACTCAATTATCTCTGAAAAGATTCAGGCATTGGAAATGTGGGATTATAGGAGAATGTTAAAAGTATCTCGTACATAGAGAAACAAACGAAGCTTGTGATGAGAAATGTGGACAAATTAAAGAGCCAATTAATGTAAATCCTATTTTGGCCAGATGATACGAGCGACGTATGTATGGAATTTTAAAAGCGATAACGCAAGGAAAGGTTCAAGGAAGGTAGAAGTGTAGGAAGAAGGCAAAATTGAAGCTGCTTAATTCTGAGAGAGTAGATTGGATGACCATCAAGTCCTGTTTAAAGCAGCATCTTCTAAAATTAACCATGATGTTTGCCAACCTCTGACGCCGAGACGGCGCTTAAAGAAGAGGAATTTAAGAGAATAGAAATCCATTCAGAAAAATTCAGTGTAGGAACACTAACTGGCTGGAATATAATATGAGAGGAAGTTGATTAAAACAGTGCTAGAAGGCAAAAAGATAAGTAAAAAAAAAAAAATAAGAGTAAAACTTAAAACGATTTAAGATGAAAGTTACGAAGATAATATAGATGGACTATCCTTAAGGAGAATACATGCTTGATAATGATGAATGTAATTACAATATTACGTTGATTTATCGGGTGTCCGCGAATTATCTGAACAACTTTGATGTCTCATTAGAAAAAAAGTAAAGGCTGAGAGATGCCTTTCGCCGAAGATAACCTCCGGTAAAGCCCATAAGGGCTAGGTACGGAGGGGGTGGCGTGGCGACCGCAACTGTCACACGGTGGGTGTCTAACCATACGGAGTCAGGAGTCCTATTAATAAATGGTTGGGTTTTCTTAACAGGTAACTCATTAAGTTTCGTCGACAAGTACTAGATAGTGCATACGTAACCCAGATACGTCAGTCACTATGAATCTACAGATCTCGATCACTCTCTCTCTCTCTCTCTCTCTTTCTGTTTAGCTTCGGGAACTACCGTAAGTTATTACTTCAGAGGATATATGAGGAAGATTTGTATGAATGTAAATGAAGTGTAGTTTTGTAGAGTCAGGTAGATCTTTCTTGAAATCTGTGGTTAACTGAAACCCAACCGTCAAAGAACACCGGTATTCACGATCTAGTTTTCAAATCCGTATAAAAGTAAACTACCTTTACTAGGATTTGAACCTTAGAACTCTCGATTCGAAATCAGCTGATTCGCAATGACGAGTTCACCTCTCGATCAACCCGGTGGGTTTGAATCCACAGATGAAAGCACAATGTGTAAAGCGGTTTATTGAAACAAAACCAGTTCGACGCAATTTTAGAACTCGGTTTCCCAGACCCATCCTTTAGAACGATTATTCATTCATGGTATGATAAATGTAAAGAAACTGGCAGTGTTAGACATACGAAGGGTGCGTGCAGGTCTAGAATATCAGATGAAAAAATGGAAATTCGTCAGTCTTGTTTGCAGCCCTGGGAAGTCAAATCGGAGTGCAGCGCGCGAATAAAATCGTCCGTGATATACCTTCACGATATTTTGAAGAAATGAATAAAATTGCCTTCTAATAAATTACAAATATTGCAGCACATTACACCACAGGATCACACTTCTAGAAAGAATTTGCTGTAGAAATGATTAATGATTGCTATCTTAAAAAGTTATGTTCTCAAACGGGGCAACATTTCAGGTATCTGGAAAAGTACACTCAGAACGTTCGATGGGGTTCAGAGAACCCACATATTACACTTGACCGTATTAGAGATAGCCCAAAAAATAATGTTTGGTGCGGACTGCTTCACAATCGTGTTACTGGACATTTTTATTTACAGAAATGGTAGTTAACACGAATATCTATCAGGACTTGTTAGAAGTGTTTGTTTACCCTCAGCTTGAAGATTTACAACCTGAAATCATATTCCAATAAAATGGAGCGCCGTTACATTGGGGTTTATTAGAACGTGAATCCCTTAAAAACACATTCCCAAATCGCTGGATTGGATGTGATGAACCGACGCTTGGCCACCTCGATCACGGGATAATAACTCCGTGTAATTTTTTCTACGTCCTCTCCTGTAATTAATCCTCTCCTTACGATCATCAATATTTAATATACGAGTTTTGTATATATTATCCTTTTCTTAGATGTAGATGTAGTTTTGTATAGATTATCCTTTTCAAAAGATGAAGAAGATTGTTAACGCATTCTAGCTTACAGATGTGGATATGTTAACAACGAACATAGCATGAAACTAATTACCGGTTGGATATTTGCGAATTTTTTTAATAGTGCACACATTGAATGTCTTTGACTAAGTAAAAAAAAAAACCTTTCAGTTTTAATGTTTATAAATTCATACAACCCGTTTTTGTATCTTAATAAATATCTATCTACTCATGTAACACGTTTTTGTATCTGATTATCTCGTATCGCGGGTACGAGATAATCCAACCTTGTTTGTGAGTTATATTTATTTGCTGAACAATCCCACTGTCTAAGAGTAACTAGAGAGGTTCTCTCTAACGGATGTTAATCGTACGACGTCGAGAAACACAGTTCTACAGAACTGTGCGTACTTTTTTGAAACCTGTCACAGGAACACGACTGTACGTCATGCTTCACTGTTTACGTCTTTAGATGCATTCACACAAATAATTTGTGAGTAAAGCTACGTTTATTTTATTCTGCATCTATTTTACAATGTAAAAAAATGTATGTACTGGTCATTATTCAGTAAATATTGACATATTTGTAAGAAATATGAGTGGGTATACTTGCATCCATTATGCAGTAAGGAAGACGTCCATGTTTCTAAGCCATGAGAGCTTACTACGAAGGTTTTTTCTTGTATATTTAGTTCTGAAACTTTTCAGGTGTAATAGTGTGCGTATTTTAAAATATGCATAATTTATAATTTAATTAATTATACAATTATTTAATATATTTGTGTTTTTCAGATGTATGTCAAGATTCTACAACATGGACCGTCAAACTGAAATTTGTTTAGAAGAAAGATATGACATCCCTTCTGGGCCGGAGTCTGAGGGCGAAGAGGAAGGTGATGCTGTTGAAGATTCTGTTATGGATAACTATATTGCTTGTAACGAAGGAGTTTTGAAACAAATTATTGATTACTTAGACACAGCCCAACATATAGAAGTAAGCAATGATATGATGATTGATTTAGCAGGTAATGAAATAGAAATGGATTTTGATGAAGGGCCATCTATTGAGATACCTTTTGAACCTAATGGAATAGAGGTGTATGTACCTAAAATCACGTTTGTTATATTAAATAAATTGGTTTGCAACATGTATAAAGTCTTATAAATTTACTTTTAAGAATTTAATAAAATTATATAAGGAAATGATTTCGAAATGAAGAAGAAAAAAGTTCAAAATGAAATAAATCGGTGTTTTCATATATGCTACACTGACAATTTCTAATGAAAAAAGTAGCGTAATCAAATGTATCATTAAACTATTAGCATTTGATTAATAAACTTTCAAAAAGGTGATTTATCATGTTAAGAGAAAAACCTAATATTTTCCGGAGTTTATAAAATTCCTTTCATAAAACATCATTTATAAATAATATCCTTCAATAAAATAGTAGTATTATATTCTTACAGGGACTGTAGATGCTACAGAATTTTATTACACTTTGTAGTATCGAGAAGAAATCAGAATGACCTTTGCATCTTTGTAAAACAATTAAATCTATGTAAATAAAAAACAATCTTCGTTTTGTGTGTGCGCTAATATCTCAAAAACTACTAAACCGATTTCGCTGAAAATTTAACAATTTATTATCATTTGACCCGGGAGTGATTAAATGTTATTAGTTCCATGTTATTAGTTTTCATGTTTAAATAGCAATACGTCGGAAACGACATAATATTAGTTTCACGTAATTAACTGTCTGAGGAAGTCGATATTAACATAGACAACAATCGATATAAGCAATGATAATCGATGTAAACGATATCTCTCGCATAGGATGTT
Source organism: Lycorma delicatula (assembly GCF_047948215.1). Lineage (NCBI taxonomy): Eukaryota > Metazoa > Arthropoda > Insecta > Hemiptera > Fulgoridae > Lycorma > Lycorma delicatula. The sequence goes on along the minus strand of NC_134457.1, from coordinate 203,171,986 downwards.
TCATTTTAATCGCCCCCAGGCGATTTTCTCGTAAACTACGTTTAACTAAAAAAATGACCTAAAAAGATTTTACTCAGATTGGAGGGGGATTTGATGGTGACCTTGGATTTGCCTTGACCGTTATTTTTTTAGGTTAACACGTTTTTTTAAAAATGGAATGACTTATTTTTGACACTGATGAAAAGTGAAGAAAATTTTACATTATAATATGCGGTCACAATATGACCTTAGACCTTTTTTCAGGGTATTTAATTTTAAACGTTCCAGGCGATTTTCTCGTAAATTACGCAAAATACAAAAATATTATCTAAATAAAAGTTAATCGGATTGGAGGAGGACATCTCATGATGATCTTGGATTTGGCCTTGAACTTAACATTGACCTTACTTCAAGGTTAACACGATTTTTTTAAATGGGATGACTTTTTTTTGACCCCACCAATGAAAAGAGCAGACAATTTTACATTTGAATATGTAGTCATATATTTGATCTTGAAAATGTTTGAAGGTCATACGGCTTACGATCAGAGATAACGTTATACGGATTGCATGTTTCTGAAGGTCATACAATATTCCTGGAATATTTATATTCCAGGTTATTTATCTCACAAACCGGTGGGAAAGAGCATAAAATGACTTTACACTATCGTATAACACGATTAGTGGGGGTAAAAATTAGGTCATTTGGAGTAACGGTCAAGGTCAAGGTCAAACAAAAAGCCCCTGAGATGACTCTCCAATTTGCATAACTTTTCTTTAAATCATTTTTTTGTATTGTGCGTATTTTATGAGAAAATCGCCTGGAGCGATTAAAATGAAATGCTCTGTGTACGAAATTAAATTTTGTAAAATAAGTTTTAGGTTATTTATTTATATGTTTTTTTAAAAATGATTTTTATAGTAGTGAGTTTGGTGAGGTTTGAACTGTGGTAAACATTTTGGAGACCGTAAGAAGAAAGAAAAGGAATTAATAGTGAATTAATATTGTACAATTTACTGTTTTCGTAATATTGTCCGTCTCATTGTTTTCATAAGTTACAAAAATGTAAAATACCGTAAATAATAATATTAATATTTATACAGGGTATAAAACTTTCATAATTTAAAAATATCAATGCGTCCAAAACGACAAAATATTTGTTGACACCCAATTCGAGCCAAGAGAATGAGTAAATACAGAAGAAATGAAACGGAGGAAGAAAAACCACAAACGTAAATAGATTACATATATCAAATACTGTATAATATAAAATTTATTTAATCCTTACACTCAAATTTAGCAACAGCTAAGCATTGCCGGGTCCACTAGTTTTATATAATAATAAATAAAAGGTAATAAAAGGAGTTTAATAAATTAACTATTAATGATTTTTATTTTATTAGAAATACTGGTATAAAGAAATCATTCACGTATGTATTTATTTATTTTCTAAAATAAATAATTAAAGTTGTAAATTGTATAATAATTTACAATCGCATCACTGGAAATTTTAAATCTTAAGTTCTGTGCAATATTGGCTATGTTGAACATCTCAACTTTTCTGACTTTTTTTATTAGAGCAATAAAATAACACGACTTAGTATTCTGCACCCGTGCCAAGAAACGTAGTTGTGTCGTCGAAATAATTTAACCAATAGTGGCGCTCTACGATTATTTACTTTTCCTATCAACTTAACTGGTCCAGACGTTAACGAACTTTCATTGGATTTACGAAAAGAAAAGAAAAAAAATAGGGTGATATAATGTACTAACATTCATTATTACTATTTTATTTTATTTTTATTTTTATTACACTATTTTATGAAAATACTGTGTGTGTGTGTGGGTGGGTGTATTGGGTAATAAAAGTCTTATCACGGTTAAATGTTGAGTATTTTTTCAATGTTATCACCCATAAAGAATGATAAATTACATAACGCGTAACTTGTCACAAAAAAATATTATTTTTAGTTTTTATTTTAAATTATTATATCATTAGTGTCATTTAATCCTAATGGTATAAAAGGAATATGTAATATATACAAAGGAAAAAATTAGACAAAAAATGTGTTGACAATTTAAAAAAATAAAACCATTGTTAATAAAGAGATATTAAATAGCCTTGGTTCTACAAATAGCAATTATTACCAAAGGCGAGGTCAAACTTTACAACTTCTATTAGATTTATGCCAGAATTGCGAATAGACTACAGTTATTATTTGATTAAATAAAATAAAATTTAAATTTTCATCACGTTCTTTATTGTTTGAAATAAATTACTTCATAATTATTTAAAAAAATATTAAATACTGAAATCATAGATTACAGAAAAAAATATAAAAAATTTTTCCCAGATATTTCATAAAACACAATTTAATTTATATAGAAAAACTACAAAACGAAAAACAAGTAACAAACATCTGTCTGTTAGGTTCTTTAATAAAACTGTGGAAATAAAATGGCATAAAACTCAGAAACAGTAAACTGACAACTACACAAATATTCTGAAGAAAAACAAACATCTCATATCAGGCTTGGGCTATTGTGAGAATGAGTGAAATGATTTCCCGTATCTTTTTTATTGAACATCTACACATGATAAGCTCCCTGAAATGAAGGCGATATTTATTTCTTCAGTAAGATATTTATTTATGCCTTCAGTAATAAATAAATTATATTATGTAAACAAATTATATATAATTTGTTTACATCAAAAATTAATTTAAATGTCTGGAAAAGATTTTTGAAAGTATATGTTTGGAGTGTCGCTTTATATGGAAGTGAAACTTGGACGATCGGAGTATCTGAGAAGAAAAGATTAGAAGCTTTTGAAATGCGGTGCTATAGGAGAATGTTAAAAATCAGATGGGTGGATAAAGTGACAAATGAAGAGGTATTGCGGCAAATAGATGAAAAAAGAAGCATTTGGAAAAATATAGTTAAAAGAAGAGACAGACTTATAGGCCACATACTAAGGCATCCTGGAATAGTCGCTTTAATATTGGAAGGACAGGTAGAAGGAAAAAATTGTGTAGGCAGGCCACGTTTGGAATAAGTAAAACAAATTGTTAGAGATGTAGGATGTAGAGGGTATACTGAAATGAAACGACTAGCACTAGGTAGGGAATCTTGAATTATTTCTAGATGTGATATCTTTTCTCTTTCGCCGCAGCGACCTTACTCTTCGCCTATGCTTCCTTACTCTCACAGAAAGCAACTCTATTACTGTTCTTTAGTTTGTTTAAATATTTGATCACTTCTTATATAAAAGCATATCAATTTAAAAGCACTCAACCATTTCAGATTATAAAAAATAACACCTGATTTAAATTTATAATTTCCTTATTAATATCAATAACATTAAACATTTATATCAATAACAATCGAGTTATACTTTTTTCGACATATACTGCAAGGCTCAAAATTAAAATAAGAGAATGTAATTATCGAAAAAGTATCAATTCATTAAAAAATAGAAAAAAAAAAAGACAACTTATTTATCTAATTTAAATTCATCATCAATACAAAACGGAATATTATAAATATTTTTTCTTGGACTTCATTTAAAAAGGAGCGGATGATGAAATTTATAAACTTTCCTTAGAAAAACGAATTAATATTGAGGAATATAAGGTATTATTCTTTAATTACGTAAAGAATCATTTCGAATTTAAATTAATTTTTTTTTTGTAAGAGGGTATTCATAATTAGAGACTAATATAAAAAAGAAAATTCAATATGCTGATATAATTTTTGTAAGATTTACTGAATAATATTGAGTTGAGATTCCTTGAGTCCTTCAATAAATATATTTTATACAAAAGGAGAATTAAAAACGTACAATCGACTTAGTGAAAGGAATTTTAATATCATCTGGAGAGCTAATATTCAAATATATTTTTATTATGGAATTAAATCAAATTATTTTGAACGAAACATAAATATATTATTAAAATTGAAAAATTCTTTGTATAAAAAAACTGAATTCAAAAAAAATAAATCTTTTAAATTCGATTGAACTTCTAAAGTGACTTTATTGAAGTTCGTTGGTTTATAAAATTTCTAAAGTCGCGAATCGAAATGAAACCTTTGGAATAGCAAGTAACCACGCTTGCTGACGTTTTACCCAGGCGGTCACATCTGTCTTATATTTTAGAAATATATAATGGAGAATTAATGCTAAACCCTCTGTAATAAATACGAAAATAGAAAACAATAATAAACCTAACACTAAACGTAACAATACAAAAAATCGATTTGGACACCAGATTAGTTCCTTTTACGACTATTAAGCTACATATACCCATTTTTTAATATGAAAAGTGCATAAAATTTTATTTCATTAATAACCTCTGATATTTTTTCATATTTATTTTTTTATTGTTATTATTTATCGTAAAAAAATTTTTACAATCAGAGATTAATAATTATTAATAAATCAATATATTTTAATTAAAAAAGAAAGTTAAAAAAAGGCGATGAAATCTGATTCGAACCGACGTGCCTTCCCATTGAAAGATCCACATATTTCATTAATTATAGCTTTATTTGGCTACAATTACAACCCTGGAACCAATGAAAATAAGTATCAATTATGATATATTGTTGAAACGCTCTGAATGAGGGCTTATTACTGCAGTTTAGAAACAGTACAAAATCCAAATATTTTGGGATTTTGGACTTTTTTTGGACACTTCTGATCCAGTCGATTGCAATAAAAAGGGGAGGTGCACAATTAAATGTTACAAAAGTCCTAAATCCGTAGGGGTTTTTGTATTTACGAGAGGTTATCTCTAAAGTAAACAACGTTTCATTGTAAAAAAAATTATTCTGAAAACTTTATAAATATCTTTTATTAAATCTTAAACTACATACCTTATACTACTTCTCTATATAATCGCTACATGAATTATGACATTTATCGTAGCGGTACACCAGCTTCAATATACTCTTGTCGTATTCTTCTGCCGCCAGTCCATTTAGCCAACTGATTTTCAAGTTCGTCACCCGCGAATTACTTACCGCTCAAAAATTCTTTAAATTTACCAAACAAATGGTAATCAGAAGGAATTAAGTTCGGAGTATATGGAGGGTGATCGTAAATTCTCCATCCAAATGTTCTTCGTAAATCACGTGTCGGACCCGCAACAGCAGGACGACTCCGTCGATCAGCCACCCACGTCGCCGATTTTGAATGATGCATTGTAATTTACGTAGAGTTTCGCAGCAGGCGTCTGCATTTATAGTCGTTCCACGTAGAATGAAATCAATCAGCAGTATGCCAAACCGATCCCAAAAGACTGTGGCCATCAATTTGCCTCCAAATGGCTGTGGCTTGACCTTTGACGGTCTGGTTGGTGATTGAGGATGACGCTATTCACTTGACTGACGTTTTCTCTGTGGCATGAAATACGAAATTCAAGTTTCATCGCCGGTAAAAATTGAATTAAGGAACTCATCACCTTTTTTTGTGTAGCGCATCAAAAATTCCAAAGCATATCCCATCGGATTTTTTGTGACGTTCCGTTAAGACGTGTAGCGGCACACAACGTGCACAAAACTTTCTAAAGCCTAAATGGTCATGAACAATGCGACCGATAACAGGTCTTGAAACATCAGGAAATAGAAGGGCCAGGACGGAAGTTGTTGAGCGACGTTTCTGATTTCATCATCGACGCGTTTTAACAAGTACTCGGTGATTATGGAAGAACTCCCGGAACGTTCTTCATCATGCAAATTCATTCTGTTATGTCTAAATCTTTTACACCATTTTCGGGCGTTTCTTTCATTCATTACATTATTACCGTACACAGCAACCAACTGCCTACGAATTTCACCCGGTTAAACGTTTTGATGGTTTAAAAAACGTATGACTCCACGTATTTCACAGTCGGCGGCAACATAGATTTTCCTATTCTTTTTATAACGTAATAACTCACACGTAATGAAAGATACTACAATTTTTCCGACAAGTTACGGACAACAATGTAGTGTATACATTACTAGTGTGTCATTACTAGAATGACACAGGTTCGCCAACCTTAAGGAGAGAAGTTTCTCAGCGGTCTTTACTTTAGAGATATCCTTCGTAAAAAGGTAATAAGATATGAGTATTGAAATTAAATATAATAAATTACAAAATTTATTATAACTATAAATTTAGTCACTTTCAAAATTTAATATTATTCACTAATTCTAAAGGGTGTATAATAAAAATGTGAAAAGTAATGGAGAAAAACTGACGTAATTTACGGATTCAGCGCACAAAATAAATTAAAATTCACTTACTGGTGTTTCTGTTCCGAAATTTTTTCTAATTTGTAAACCACTAATAATAATTATTAGTTTTTGGGCAATTAGTTCCAATAATAACTGGTTAAAGTTTGTTAATGGATATAGTTCTGAAGTTAATATGAAATAAAAAAGTTATTAGCGGGCATTTTACTTCGTTTTATTACTACCGCTACTTTTCCATTTTTGCAACGTTGATTTCTTAATAACTCGAGAACTAAGGCATTTGTCGAAAAACGATTTTCGTCATAGTTTTTGTACTAAAATCTTACATTAACATCATGTATCACATCTCCTCCTAATTATCTAAAAAAAAGGTTTGTTTCAATATGAGGGGCAAAATTTAAAAATACAACATAAAATAATAATTTTGTAACTATGTGGATCCGCACTTCTTTCTACCTACCCATAGTTTTAAAATATGAAGTGTCTGTATTTTAATATAATTCTATATATGTGTGTATGTTTATTTGTTGTTTTTTTACGTTTAGAAAAATATGAAGATAAGCACAAAAAACACACTCATGACCAAATTTTTTCTAGTACTTTGATTAAAATGAACATAAAATATTGTGCACTTAAGGCAAAATACTGAAGTTAGAAACAAAAGGTTAATAAATATTTATCTTACTAGTTGTATAATTCATATATATATATATATACTAGCGGACCCGACAGATGTTGTCCTGACTCGGCATTATTCTGTAATAAATGCACACACATAAATATAAGTAACTTAATTAAGTTAAAATTAGCAGGGATGTGTTCTAAATATCATTAAAATGACTATTAGTATGATATTATCAGTTTGTGATTGTTGTATTATTGTAATGGGTTTATTGATTAATTATGTGTAGTATGGTTAATATTTATTTTCAATATTGAGATATCTGACGAAAATCGAAACGTAGTAAAATTAATAATTAGTGTAATCAATAAATTTTCATTTGCACAATGTACAGTTTTTAATTAAACTTTAAAACGTTATTTCAATAAATAATAATATAATATAATATTCTCAATAAGCGCGCAATTCTAGCAGACTCGGCAATGCTTCGCTTTTGCTAGATCTGAGTATACATACAGATTAAATGACAACAATCGAAAGTTTCATAAAACCTTAAAAACTGAACATTATCAATTTAACAAAATTTAACCTTTCACTTTATAAAAGTCAGAATGTAAATAAATCCAATTGTCAGAACAGCACTACCTATCGGATTTAATTCAAACTATTCTCTAAATACGAATTTTAATGTAAGAACAACACTAAGCTACGACGCAATAACTGATATGCGAAAAAGCAACAAAATAAAAAAAATTCCTAGAATCCGATCGCAGCACCAACTACCGGGTTTGACTGATAAACCAAAAATAAAAAAAAATGTCTAAAACGCGATCGCAGCTCTGCCTACCGGACCCACACGCTGCCAACCGGACCCAATTGTGAACCTTAACCATCCCAAGATCAACAATACATAAATAAATTAAAAAAACATTTTCACTTAAATACTGTACCTTACAAATTTGCACAATGTATATTTTTTAATTACACTTTAAAACGTTATTTCAATAAATAATATTATAATATTTCTCAATACGCGCACAATTCTAAACGCGATCCAGTGCTGCCTACTTGTTACTTAATCAGATGTGATTTTGTTTACATTGGCAACGGCCATACGGGCTCTTTGTGATTGGCCGTTGTGTTTGACAGCGGCCATCTTGCATTGATGTAATTGGTTTTCCTTTATTTACATTTCCATCTGATTTATTAGCCTCTTATTTATTAAAAAACTGTTTTCTTGCGATTTTTTGTAACACAATAATAACACAAAATTACGTAATATTTTTCTCAATTTGATCGCAGCACCAACTGTCGGGACAAACTAAAATTAAAATAGAATATTATTGAATATTCCATACTGCGATGGTAGTGCAGTCTGCCGGATCCAGTGTAAAACATTCCACCCACCGGGTTGGTCTAGTGGTGAACGCGTCTTCCCAAATCAGCTGATTTGGAAAGTCATGAGTTCCAGCGTTCAAGTCCTAGTAAAGCCAGTTATTTTTACACGGATTTGAATACTAGATCGTGGATACCGGTGTTCTTTGGTGGTTGGGTTTCAATTAACCACACATCTCAGGAATGGTCGAACTGAGAATGTACAAGACTACACTTCATTTACACTCATACATATCATCCTCATTCATCCTCTGAAGTATTATCTGAACGATAGTTACCGGAGGCTAAACAGGAAAAGAGAGAGAGTGTAAAACATTCCAAAATCAACAACTACTTATAAATAAAAAATTAATTTAAAAAACATTTTCCAGTGGACCAAATTGTGAATCTAAATCATTCTCGAATCCCCTTGAACGCACACACAAAATTTCATAAAAATCAGTCCAGCCATTTAGGAGGAGTTCACTTTCATACACACGCATACAAGAAATATATATTTGTTTTTTATATAGTAACTATTTATTTTAAGTTTTCTATCTGATATAAAAGTTTATATAACAAACCTTATGGTTAAAAATTATCTCTACCGGATTTTCGCGTTTTTTGATGTTCTAAGATTCGTAAATACAGATATACTAAACTCTAGGTTGGTGGCTCTCAACCAGTAGTACGCGTACCCCTGAAGGCATTCTAAACATTTCTGGATAATACAGTTTGTGTAGTTAGATAAAATTAGCATGATTTAATCACTTCATTAAAGTTTAAATATATTTACAACATACTCTAACTCAAAGAAAACAGAATTAAATATTATTTAACGTTTTAGTATAAGATAGGAATACGAATATAAATCAAGAAGTTGAAAGGAAAGTATTTATCTCTTTTTACTTTACAATATAAACTCGATTTTATGAGAGCTTATTCCATACATTCATGAAATATACTAAAGGTAATTCGAAACATTTATGATAACTTAGAAGAGTGATATCATTCTGTGTCTTGAAAAGAATATTAAAAAGACTGCAGAAAAAAGTAATTACGATCTAATGTCAGTTTAGCAATATTTATAATTTATTCTACTCGAGTTTAAAACTAACAATTTTTTAAATTTTGCGGAATATTTTCTGTATCAGAATGACTTAAAGTTAGAAATTGTGCTATAATAATCGAATGAAATGAAAATCGTAATTAGAAAACTATGATGATAAGGCATGTAATGATGAAAATCAATTAATAGTACATTATGCAACGAGTCTGTTATGATAGCCTTTGGTGAACGAGTGCAGTTAATTACGACACAAGCCTTGGCGAGTGTCGTAAATTTCGCAAGAGTTCATAATGGCACATATAATGCATTATAGACAGATGAATTGTACACCGTATTTTTTCTATGGCTGAGAAAATATTGCGATTATTGATTTAAATCAATGACAGAATACGGAGTGGGCGGGAAGTGCCTTTACATTGTAATAAATGCGGCATAATCGGCTCTATTTCTGCCAGTTCTCACCGCTGATATCGATCGCTGCTGCTGGAAAAGGTGGGGATCGTCCAGTGTGTTCATTCGTGGTGGGATGACCTTAGTCATAGTCGAGTGTGGAACGCTGGCTGATATCAGTACTGTCGAGTCGTAGAGCGTTTGTTAGATTGTGTGAGTCCACGAACGTTCACACACTGGTAAAACATTGAGAATGACTTCTTTGTGCGTTTTGGGAAATCGTCACAATCACGGCAAACGTTACTGACATGGAAGAAGAAGGCTTTTGCAACTGTTCTTGATGCGCTACGCAGTGGGAGACCGAGTAATCGAGCTGAGATGTGTGCTGCTGTGGAGGCATCGATAAATCGATTACCGATAAAGTCAACCCGCAAACACACTGGTACTGCAGAGTTAGGCATTCCAAGATCGACAATGCGAAACCATATGCGGAAGGACTTGAAAATTAAATGTTTTCGTCTAGCCACAGTTAATGAGTCGAGTGAGAATAACCTTAATCTACGTGTTTTTGTATCATTAATTTCTTGAATGATTTCCGAGAGAAAACGATAAAAAGAATCGCACGATCTCAGACGAGTTTATCGAGATTTATTTAAGCTCTCGAAACCAAAATGATTTTTTTTTTCTGGCGAAAGACAGTCCTCACTTTTTGAGTAAATCGAACACTATCAGCCTCTTGTTATGATTTGGGCTGGAAGCTAATGAACATCTCCCTGGTCCTTATTTTTTCTATGGCGAAGTGAATCAACACAGTTATCTGAGAATGATTGACGATTGGTCGTTTCCAGAATTAACGGCAAAAGGGATCGCTGACATCATTACATTTCAGCAGGACGATGCTCCAGCGTATTCTGCTTTGAATGTCCGCAGACGCCTTAATGAAATTTTCCCCAATCGCTGGATCGGACGTGAATCAGAGTTGTTACCGGATTCACTGCTTTGGCCAGCAAGAAGTATAACATCACTACACCTGCCAACGTACTCTGGAGTTTTGTAAAAGAAGAGATTCAAAATCGCAGATACATCAACAACGAGCAGCACCAAGACGCTGTTTGGTCAGCGTTTGAAATGATCACCCCTGATATGGTGTTGCGTTGAACAGGACATGAAGGCGCATGGAGGGTGTGCTTTGAACACGGTAGAAATCGCACAAACGTTTTAGATCCACATAAGTTAAGCTGAACCTATCCTAATAATTTTATAACCCGTAACATTGTTTACGGAATATTTTATTTTTTTTATTTTTCAAAAATTCATTAAACAATACATTTCTGTGGCAATAGATTATTAGTCATAAGTTTTGTCTTTTCTTTAGTACAGATCTGTATTAAAGATATTTCTTCCTCAGAATCCGATATAATTAACAAAAGGATAAACAGAGAAAAACAGAAAATTAGTTACCTATTGGTGTACTTTCAAATTAACCTCTGCTTGCCAACTACTAAATCGGATTAAAACAAAAAGTAAAAAAACAGCTGACACATTAGTCAATACCTTCTTCTGATTGGTCAGTGGTTTAAAAGAATAAGCTTTTGATGCGTTGAACATCCGTATCATAATGAAAATCTGTTTCAAAATGACCATCATTATGATACAGGTTCCAGCCGCGTAATTCAAACCTTATAATACAGCCATAGAAAAAATATCTTTAAATAGTTTTGACTACGAAGTTTGTTTTTTATTTTTTAATATTTTACATCAAATTTATTTGGAAGATAATTTTGGATGAGATAGCCACAAAAAATCCTTTACAAAATGAAAGAAATATCATCTTATTTGTTCTATCTTGTAATAAATAAAAATCTTAAATATTCTTACGAATATATCTTTAAATCGAGTTAAAAGGGAGATGCTAAAGTAAATAAAACTTAGTAAAATTTAGTTACTGGATTTTTTAAATTGTGTATCAGTCAATAAATATACGTACAATTACATAATATGTAACTTCATTTTTATGAAATTACGCTGATAAAGGATATTCCTTCCCTCTTTTTCCGAATAATTTACAATTACAAAGTTGGAGATACTTTCCACAGTCTATATATAAGAAGCTCAATCTTAATAATGCTAATTTTAAATGAACATAAACTCTAAGTTTAATTATAATAAAGAGAAGATTATAATAGTAAGTGTAAATAAAACCTTACCATTATAATATCTATCATTTACAACACCGAACATTTACATGTAGCATTTGTATCATATGAATTAGATTGGAATCTTCTTGAATTGCAAAGCAAATATGACACTACTCAATCAGAAATTGAATTGGAATTTGTTAAAGAGGTTTTAGATTCGGATCGTATACAAGTCGAAGAAGACTTGTGTACTATAGAGTCCAAATTGAAACATTTAATAAAATAATAGTCAAAAATTATCCAATCAAGAAGTTAGTTCAAATACAACATTTAGACACACAACTACAACCCATTAATATACCTGTATTTAGAGGTAATTTGTTAGAATGACAGCACTATTTTAATATATTTAACGATTTAGTACATAATAGAGATGATTTATCTAATATCCAAAAATTACATTATTTACACTCTTATCCTTCAGAGAAGGTTGTAAATAGTGTAAAAATGTTAGCGATAATTAAAAATTTACCAATAACTAATGAAAATTATATTACTGCTCTAGAATTATTTAAAAAACGTATGAATTTATTGTCGTCCAATTTCTAATATCAAAATTTGACTACAATACTTAAAGATTCTGGAAGGAAAAATTATCAAATGAAAGGTTTCCCACCTTTAAATATTTTATCGAGTTTCTTAATTTGAGAAGATACTTCTAGAAAATATTAATGCATTCACTCAAATATGTAAGCAAAAACAGAAAACGAAACCAAAAGACAATATTATAACAATCCAACCAGATCTTTTAACAAACACTTTACCTTAAATTCTAATAAAGAATTTCAAGAAAATAATGTTAGTTATTATTCAAAATTTAATTCTAATCAATGTTTGTTGTGTAATTCAGATCATCATTTACCATACTGTAAAGAATTTTTAAATTCTCCACTGAGGATCATAAGATCTTTTCGGGGGATAATAACTGTTCTAATTGTTTATGCAAAGGTCATTCTATTAATGAGTGTCATTCAAAATATCGATGTCAGATTTGTAATAAACAAACATAACAGTCTTATTCATATGAACAAAATTAATGATTGTAATTTAGGCAGCAATAAGCTGAAAAAAATACCTATTGTTCATTTAACCATCTAGCAAAAATGGTAACCAAATTCAGTGTTGAGGAGCTATTAGCACTACGGTTCAGCTAAGCCACTAACTTCCCATGCGGGAGATGTATTTTTTTTTTTCTATGACTCCTCAACATCGACTTTGGTTACCATTGTATAAGAAAGAATAATCATTTTTATCGTAATGAAAAGATCAATCTTTATTGAAAATATAAATACTTTTCTTCACTGCTGATAACATAATAGTGATATACATTTCGGTGCGGATTTTGTTTTTAGCGTATGGTTTTTTTTATAGAGAAACCAGAAAAGGTTTCTTTATCTCCCTACGACCCTTTCTGTAAACTGAATCCGGGGTTTTCAATTTAGAAAAACGTATTTTACTGACCGAGTTACTAAAACAGTTTGAGCTGAAAAATGAAAGGTAAGCGTTAACTATGATTGGTGGCTAAAAAGTGGCTAAAAAGTCCGTTCTTTCACTTAAAATCGAAACACTTTTGTTAAATAAGAAAATTTTACGGTAAATTTAGTAAAAGATTTTGGATGCAACGTAAACAAGGATACGTGAGGAACATTTTTCACTAAGGAAAGGGATAGAAGTTCAATCAAAACTAAAAAAACGACATAATTTTTATTTAAAGATCAACTATAATCTTTGTTCTACTGAAATTTTTATTATCAGAAAAAAATAATATAAATTGTGTTCATCATGATTTAAAGATTGGTTTTCTTTATATTTGATTTTTTTGTTAAATTTTTTATAAAATAGAACATAGAGAAAAAATTGACAAGACATAATCGTAATCAATCACCTGATTAAGCGTAAAGTTCCGATCAAAATTGAAAAACTATTCTAGGTAAAACTTATCTGAAATTAAAAGGGGTTAAAATTTTTGTTTCTATTTATTTCTGTCCACCGTGACGATCTAATGGTTAACTCGTCGCAAATCAGATGTTTAACAGCTGATTTTCGAAGTCGAAGGTTCTGAGATTCAAATCCTAGTAAAAGCTAGTTACTTTTATACAGATTTGAATACTAGACACTGAATATTAGTGTACTTTGGTGGTTGGTGTTCAATTAACTATACTTTTCAGTAATGGTCCGCCTGAATCTGTACAAGACTACATCTAATTTACATATTATACATATATCCTCATCTCACTGAGCCGTAGGGTTGTTATAGTTCACTGGTTGAGTAAATTGTAACTACATATTAGGAGAAAATATTTATTTTTATTTATTTTTTTTTTAACAATAAACAAAAGAAAATTAAGGAGAAATAATTAAAGAAATTAACTTTTCAAAAGGAAGGTATATCTCGATCTGCTGTTTCTGAAACTATTTCAGATAAATGTAAATTAAATGAATTTAATCATCGAAATATTATTTTTGACAAAATTAAAAATATTTCAAAAACTGATAGTAAATTTTTTAATAAACAAAAAAAGGATGATCTTCTTGATACTTTGAAAATCTATAAAGCTTACGTTACTTTTGATTTAAGCTATCCAGTGTAGAAAGAGCTACTGAAATCGGATCAGTGGTTTTTAAGTCATTAAGTAATGAATAAATAAAGAGACGTAATTTTGAAAATGACATAAATTAACTTTACGTGATAAAATTAAAAAAATTAAAGTTCTAAAAGTGTAAAAATGTATTATTAATAATTTTATAAATATAGACAATGATAAATTATTCTTTAATATCTTTTACACTTAATTAAACATTTACAAGATAATATATTATAAAGTAATAACACGAATATTATACTGGAAAAAGTAGAGCAGAAAAAATAACAGGGTATAAGAGAGGTTGTGAAAAGAAAGAAAAACGATGACATTAGAGGAAAAGAGGGGAAATTGTACCTGTCAAAACATCCCTTCATCTCATCTCCCTACAATTCTCGGTTAATATTTAAACAACAAGGTTTGAATAATTATTCACTAGAGGGAAACTAACTAGCGTATTCAAACATTTTATACTAAGTATTATTATATTGCCCTTCGTTTACGAAAATATGGATTGCTCCCTTTAGTTTTCTATTTACTGTTTTATCTAGAATTAAATTTACACGATTTTAAACATTTTGATATAAGTTACATAATTAACATTAAAACATAAATTTGAATAAAAGAAAAATAAATTTACAAAAAATTAAATTAAATTTTAAAACTAATAATCCATTTTAATGCTTAAGCAGTCATCATCAGTAAATCCTAAAGAACTACAGGATTAAAAAAAGGATAAAAATAAAATATGAAAACAGAATGATAAAATATTATGAGAATATTAGCCGAGTAAAAAATTTTCAAAAAACACAACAAAAAGAATATTTCCTCTTGAATTTACGAGTATGAATTGAAGTTAAAAGATAATCCCAATCGAAAGAGAGAAAGTTAGCTTAAAACAGACGAAACCACTGACATTTCTAACACAGATTGCCCTCTACAACCTGTTAATACATGCCCTTATTTAAGGCTGGGTGAAATAAAAATTTATCTCAAGGAAGGTGCTGATAGCGTAAAGCTT
Source organism: Lycorma delicatula (assembly GCF_047948215.1). Lineage (NCBI taxonomy): Eukaryota > Metazoa > Arthropoda > Insecta > Hemiptera > Fulgoridae > Lycorma > Lycorma delicatula. The sequence continues at coordinate 203,156,514 of NC_134457.1, read as the reverse complement.
TAATCAAACAAAGAATCTTCCCCGTAACAAAATTACAGGGAGGAAATAACTTTTAAATATTCTTTTCATTTTTTAAAGGAAATAAATCATTAAAGGAACTTTTTTGTTGTTTCTCGTAAATATTATTAGTTATTACAATTTTCATTTTTTATTTTATTACGTGTTTCACTTTTTTTGTATGAATGTTCCTAAGTATCTTTTAATGAATTTTTAATAATATCATTTATTTTAATAGTTTTTGTGAACAGTTTATGAGGGTTTTATCTTATCGAACTTATTTCCGTGGTACTACAGCGTAATTCTAAATTTATTTAAAGCACTTTTTTTTAACTACCGTAGGACGAGACAATTGGTAATTATGTTTTTTACTTGTACTTGCAACTTTAAAAAGGCCAAATACATTTTCATTAAATAAATTTGAACGATTCCACTAATTTACTCAAACATTGGAAAATAGAAATTTTAAGTTAGAATATTTAAAAAAAGTCGCAGAGTATTAGTACACATTTGCAGAAGCTTCTGTACCTATTTTCGATCTGGGGGATTCCTTCATTTAAAATCAAAATTTTCTTCATAGATTTTTTTTATAATAAATATTTTATTCACACTTAAACACATTTTTTTACACAATTCAGTAAAAATTCTCAAAAAATCATGCGATTCTTTCTATAGTTATTTGTTTTTGGTAATTTAAAAATGTTTCTTGTTTGAATCAAGCTTTTAAACAAAAAGAGAACGATCTCTTTAGTTTAAATGCAAAGATGCCGACAGATATTGAAATAACAATGAAAATTGGACAAAAGCAGTTTAGAAAGATAAAAATCTATTACCAGATTCGAATTTCAATTGATATACTTTAACAGATGGAGAGATATTAATAAAAATAAATAAATACGTATCGTAGACGTATTAAGAAGGATAAATAAAGATAGAACAATACTGGCGACTCTGAGAAAGAGGAAAGGAACTGGATCGAGCATATAATTAAGGAAAAAGGAATAATAACTCTGGAGTCAAAGAAAATAAATACCACTTATGATATATCGTTGAAAAGCTCTCAATGAGGGCTTATTACTGCAGTTAAGAAAAAGTCCAAATCCTAATTTTTTTGGATTATGGGCTGTTTTGGACACTTTTGGTCCAGTCGATTGCAATCAGAAAGAATGGTGCACAACTAGATGTTACAACAGTCCTAAATCCTAATCGTACATCCTACAGCTAATCGTTTTTGAGTTATGCGAGATACATACGTACGTACGTACAGACGTCACGCCGAAACTAGTCAAAATGGATTCAGGGATGGTAAAAACGGATATATCCGTTGAAATTTAAAAAAAAAGAAATTTATCGCGATCACAATACTTCCTTTACTAGGCACATGGAAGTAAAAGAGAGAGAAAGCACACATGATGATACACATGATTGACGTAAAAACGGTGATGCTTATTTTTTTTATGATGTTTCGATAGAGATTAATTTACCAATGTCTGGTAACCTCTATCATATTACATCCATTTTTAAGAAAACTTCTGTCTTTGAGAAACCACATTTTCCCAAATTTTTATTTCTATTTAAGAAAATACATGTAATTTTTACGGTGGGAATAATTTTAAGTCATTTTGACTTAGATAGAGAATAAGCTGTTTATTTGGGCTAAATTTTCATACTTTAGAATTTTATAAAGATTAAAAATGATATTTCACCTTGAAATAGAGTACCACAGCCAAGGATTAAATCTATGTAAATTTTTATATAAATTTTACTGGTTTAACAAACCATAATAAGAACATTATTTTTAATTTATTTTTAAATGGTTATTGATAACACATAAAAGTGAATAAATAAACAAGAAAATTATGAAGGAAATGAGAATAAAACTAATTCTTAATCACTGTGTAAAGGACTTAAATGAACATCGTTGTCAGATTCGTCTTATTAAAAATGTGAGAGTTTTTCAAAATAAAAGTAAAAGAAAGGCAGCGTATGAAGAAAAATATTAGAATCTATTATAGCGTTAAATTTTTTATAATATTTAGTTTTTCAAATATCTCCTTTTTTGTTATACTAAAAAAAAACTGTTCAGCTATTCTGCTACTTTGTAAAATAGATTTTAACGTTTTTATACGCAATGCAGTTATGAATCTGATTAAAAATCATAGAAAGCTAACTCATACTTATCAACCCACAAACGAACCTGAAAATCTTGTGATTAATTATCAAGGTTGTTACAGTTACAAAATTATTTAAAATTAGGTTGTAAAAAATGTTTAATTAAGTAATATCTTGAACAGTAAAGAAGACTCTCACTGTTTCATACTTCTAAAAGTTAATACTGGATGACGCATAATTAAATATGTGTAAGTTAATCGTGTTCTTCCTCATTAATAGAAACTCAAAACACTAATTACCTAGTTTAGACTTTGCTTTTCATTAAGTCAAGAGTATTATAAGATACTCGACTATACAGATCGAATTAATGCATGTTTAAAGTTTACACAACTTGATAAAAGTATTAAATTAATGATTTCAAGAAAATTATACAGGTAACCTAACAATATAAAAAATATATATAGACAAATGCTTCATATTATCGCCCCATTTAGAAAATTAATAAACATTTTTCAGGTCGATGGTTGAACTAGTTAAAAGATAAAAAATTTATCAACCAGTATTTTAGAAGTAGAGTTTATTATTAAAACCTATTTTTCTTTGACTGGATTTGAAAACTGTAATCTCTCTTTACTGGCATCTAGAAAAAAAGTTCAGTGTGGATGAACAAAAAAGTAGAAGGATACATTACCTCCTTGTATTCTAATGGGACTTCAAACCATTCTAACCTTGATAAAACGTCACTTAGAGAAACATAATAAAGCAACCATAATTTAGAAAGGTTTAATTTATAAAATCCCAATTTTTCGGGTTTAGGAAGTTTTCATAAAATTAAAAAAAAATTACAATGGTATTATTTACGATGATGTTATTTTTTAAATTCCCAAAAACCATAAAAAAAAATCCTTAAATTCTTCTCTTTTCTTGATAAATTGTTCTCTCAATATCTTTCCACCCCACATCACAGTTTTTTTTCAAAAAAATGAAAAGAATCGGTTTTCTTTTTCCTCGGGAAACCTAAACCATTCAGAACATATCATGGGTGATGAATAGCGGGATTCCTCCCAGGTATGGGCGATAAGAGAACAATGAAATAACTCAACTCTGTGGACAAACAGGTATTCCTGTAGTTAGAGTAAGAAAATCTTAATTAAAAAGTTTAAATATGATAGTTGGTTTTTAGGATAAACAGCCCGGAAACAATAAAACACAATACCACTAAAACTAGTTTGGAGTTCGACTAACAGAAATGATCGACAGAATAATGACGAAAATATTTATAATTGCTGACTATATAAGATGTTGATGAATACTAGAAGAGGAAATTGTTGCACTCATATAATTTACTCACCCATACGCGTAAAGAAAAAGTTGAAGAAAGAAACGTTACTACGGAAAAGATAAGGAAAATGGATAATGAGAAAAAAGAAGGAGCAGAAAGAAAAGTATAAAAAAGGCAAAAGGAAAAATAAAGTAGAAAGAAAAAGAAGAAGAAGAAAGAAGAATTTTTCTATCGCACCAGATTTTACGTCTTAACCAACCGGGTTGGCCTAGTGGTGAATTCGTCAACGCCAATCACCTGATTTCGAAGTTGAAAGTTCTAACGTTCAAGTTCTGGTAAAGGCAGTTACTTTTACACGGATTTGAATACTAGATAGTGGATACCGGTGTTCTTCAGTGGTTGGGTTTCAATTAACTACACATCTAAGTAATGGTCGACCTGAGACAGTACAAGACTACACTTCATTTACGATCATTCGTACATACCATCCTGTGAAGAAGTAATACCTTACGGTGGTTCCGGAGGCTAAACAGAAAAAGAAAGATATATTACGTTTTATTTTGTGATTGTATTAACCTAATCCTTCCCTGAGATATATGCAAACAAACGAATGAACGAACACACAGACACACAAGCGCGCGCGCATCTGTACATGTATACATAAATGTGTAAGCAAACAAGATATTTCTGAACGAAGCATATTTCAATGGACTGGGAAACAAAAGTCCTGAGTGTTACTTTTTGACCGACAGTAATATCAACAATATTTGATATTGTTGTCGGGAAAATAGGAGTATACAGAATTTTGGCATATATTATAATCTCATAAAGTGATTATTCTGAAGAAAAAAATTGTATAATTTTAGCATAACGACCCTAAAATAAAAAAAATTAAAAAATCCCACTTAAGTAACTCTACATAAACGAAGAATACGCCATCTAACTGGGTTACACTCACACGTATATGCTACGGAAAAGTCAACAGTTTCTGAGAAATAATAAGAGAAAGTAGAAAATACACTGAGATCATTTACCTTTAAATCAAAACGAAATCATCATTAAAATATTACTTCTACTACAGTCTAATGAAATCTACAAAAGTAAATAAATGCAATACTGTAATTAAATAAACGTAAAGTTGGTAAATACTGTTGTACTTTCACCAAAAGCCTAAAAAATGTACTTTTTCGCAATCTATACATGATTTTTGGTTGCTAAATTTCAGCCGTACGTATAAAACAGTAATTTAATAGGTTAAATGATATCAATAAAAATATGAAGGATTCAGTTTTGGTAAGAGGAATATAAAATAAAAAGTGTCAGTAGCTGGTGGATAAGACTATTATCTTGAGTAAAGACAAAAAATACCTAATACAGCTTACAAAATAACATTATAAAAATAATAACACTCAAAGGATTACAAGAATCAAAAAGATTTTTTTGGTTTGTTTTGATTTTCCATTTTTCTTTTTACAAGTATTATAGTATGGTAATAGCTGTTGTATTGTCTACGTTAACTGTTTTGTTTCTTGAATATATAAGTGAATAACAATTATTATTAAAATTGCTGTATCATATATCATACATTTTTGGCAGTTGGAAGGAAGAAATTAAGAAAGTTCAAAAACCAAGCAATCCATTTTATTTTAATATGCTAATAACATTAAAAAACACACGGTATTCTTAAGTAAAAGGATAATGCTGCAATTGTGAAATCACATTTTTAATTAATAATTAATTATCATACAATTGATAATTATTAATTCTCAAATAATTTTAATTGATGATTGCGTATCATATTTTTAATGTTTTGACTTTTGTTTTTGATGTTCTGTAAGTTTTTAGAAGTTCTGTAATTAAAATACGTAAAGAATCGTTCTGCATATCGGTATTGTTTGCCGGAATTTTAAAATCTCGTATAAAATAAACTACTGAATCTATACGGTTAAGTATATTTTTATACAATTAAAATAGTTATTTAGAAAGAGTTCATCGCGAAAAAGGTAATTTCCTAAAAACTACTCTAGTTCAACTAGATTCAACTAGGTTCAACTAGAAGAATTGTGCAAAAAACACTTCCTCATAACACACATTATATAGTTTATTTCTGAAAATTTGAATTTAATTCGTTTTAAAAAATATAGTATTTTTTAAACATTTATGGTCACAATATAATTTTTATAAATACTTGAGAAACACACTGAATATATGTTTTAGAAGGAATTGGGAGACCGAAGACGCTACTTTAACTTAAAAACACTTTAGCCAAAAGGTTTACTGTCAACTGCCAGACAGGAGTCAGTATCGGTCCATAGGTAGCCACTCTCTCTCTCTCTCTCTCTCTCTTTCGCAAGATAACGATAAATTTATATTCACTCAACAGTTCATGGTATTCTTAGCAAGGAAGAACTGACGGACCTAAACTCATAGAAATAGGTATCAAGGATAAAGAAAAAAGGTGTTTGGTGAAAAACGAAATTTTTCCATGAAAGAGACAACATGTATGAGACAACTGTACCAGCAAAAGAGAAAAATGCTGTCAAATATGTTACAAAATCAGAAAATAAAACAATTATACATCTACTGCTAATATATGAAGAATAAAATTGTAAAGGTTTTAGGATAAGGTATTTATCCATTCATACGTTGGTTCATAACGTTAAAAGAATCACACGCCAATAGACAAGTGTAAAAGAGTTAAGGTGTTACAATTTTTCTTAAATATTTTTGAAATCTTAGTTTATACAACTGCATTTATCACAAAATTTCTAGATTTTTGTCGGCAGACATTAAATTTTAATTGATATTTAAATGTGACACAAAAATACATATAGACGAGTTTATCTGGTTCAGTACGGTTTATCAATCAAGTTTAATCAACATAATTAACATTATGATCGTCACTACAAATGGATGATAGCTTAATATCCATTATCGTTTGTAAATGGATCTGTCAAAATTCACGGAGGTGTTTGAATTACGTGTAAGATCAATTGTAATTTGCAAAGGATTTCTCATGTAGGATAACCGATTATGACTTATTTTTGCCTTTGTATTGATTTTCCAATAGGTTTTTAATTTAATAAAATACAAGAAAGACTGAAATCTACAAAAAAAATTGATGTGGACACCATGCGACTTCACTTGTATGCCTATTAAATTACACATACATATTTTTTCTGCATTTTATTTAAACTTATTTCATTTGAAAATGAAATACGATCCTCCAATGCTTTAATAAAAGTGGACAGTTATACAATTGCTAAAATATTACTTTTTATTAACATCAAATATTTATACAGTTATTAATTCAACAATCTTACCTGAAATATTAAGATAGAGTAAAAGTCCCTTTATTACTCTTTAAATAAATGTAAGTCTTATGTCTATCTAATACTATGTTTTCTAAGTTATTATAATGTAACCATCAACAAAATTAAAACAAAAACGAAACAGAAGGTTACTAAATTTTATAGAGATATTTATTATCAAGTAGACTGGAACAAATGTATAAATAAAAATAATACGATTCTAAATTATAATTTTCAATTAGTATTAAATAACCAGATGTTGCACCAAATCTGGTGTGGACATCACATGATTTCCTTGTACGCTTGAATTACATATACATATTTTTAAAAGTATATAAAATTTTATTTCAGTAATAAATTCTAATTTTTTTTTAATATTATTTTTTATTGCTATTATATTATTTACTGTACATTTTTTTTTTAAAATCAAAGGTTAATAATTGTAATAATATATTTAAATTAAAAAAAGTTGGAAATGAAGTCGGATTCGAAACGATGTGCCTTCCCATTGTAAGATCCAAATATTTCATTAATTAAAATTTTATTTGGCTATAACTCTGGAACCAATGAAAGTAAGTACCACTTATCAATATCATTGAAAAGATCTCAATTAGGGCTTATTACTGCAGTTAAGAAAGATTCCAAAATCCAAATGTTTTAATTTTTGACACTTTTTGTCCAGTCGATTGCAATCGAAAGGGATTTATTTATAAATTTTATCAAACAATTCATTTAAAGTTCAAATATTCGTTATCATAGTTCATTTAGCCTTTTTCATAAAAATAGTAGCCACTTAAAAACAAAAATTCAAACATTTTGAAATTATAAATTTTTTTATAAGTAAACATTTTTATTTAAATTTTAGTTTTAACCTAAAATCATTATTATAATAATGAATGATATTATACAAATAATTTAATCATTATTAAATAATTTTACGATATATTTTAACATAAAGTCGTTAAATTTTATTTAAATTATCAATTTATGTGTTACAATCTATACATCATTGTAATTCATGTTAATGTAACATTCTTTCATGTGTATTTGGAATAATATATTTGATTTTTGTTCTATTTGTTTTAACGTTCTTTTAGTCAAAAAAAGCCAAAATTCTGTTTCAAATATAAAGCACACTATTTGTTATTTGTACGTATTTTTTTTTTTTTGTTTATTTAAGCATATCCGGTGATTGGTTTTTTGTCAAAATGTTTAGTTATAATCTTCGATATGATCTTTGCATTTTGTTTATAATTTTTTAAAGAAATTTTTTAAATTAGTAATTCCTTTAATGAGTTATTTATTAAAAATTTATTTCATTCTACAATAACTGTAAACAAATTAATTTAACAGTTTACTTCAGGGAAAGGAAAACATTTTGAGGCACGAAGTGAAAGTATAAGAACAAGGAGATATGTACGTACAATAAGGAAAAAGGGTAGTTTTATCAGGAAGAACTTGATAAAAGGTTGAAAGATTAATGGTTCAATTGCGGGGTAGGTTGTGTAACATTGACTGATTCACCAATGGTCGGTCAACGTACATCACACGACACACTTAATGTTTTGGTCCCACTTGTTGAAAGTAATAAATTATTAGAATTTGATTCTTATAGCCTTTTATTATCCTAAGTATTATATTCTGTTATACCATAGAATTTAATATCATATTATTAATATCATAAATGTAAATAAAATAAAATAGAGGGAAAAAATGCCTTTTATCTACTAGTGTGTTATTAAACAAAATAAAACCTAAATAATAGGAAAGTAGTAAAGGAAAGAATATAGAAGATATTAAACCTAATATCACGACATAAAATGATGTGATATTAGGTTTAATATCTTCTATATTCTTTCCTTTACTACTTCCCTATTATTTAGGTTTTATTTTGTTTAATAACACACTAGTAGATAAAAGGCATTTTTTCCCTCTATTTTATTTTATTTACATATGTCTTGGGGATTAAACATTTAAGAAAACATCAAACATTAAAAATATACAACAAATTAAAGGGAGATTAAAATTCCTTAGATTTTACAATTAAATTTCGACATCTTATTAGGATATGGATCAAATAAAATTTATAAATAAAGATATGATTAAATAATGTAAGTTAGAGCAAGCTATATACATTAACTTTCGAAAGAAAATGACAAGCTGGCGTCTGCCATAAGATTAACTGCGTACAAATCAGTTAAACGGTCACGCACGTATAACGTTGTTATAATAGTGCAACCTGTGTAACAGTTAATGTAAAAATTATCTTGAAAAAACACCTTTTTGACCTTATCATGATTTTTTACTGTTATCAATTACTCTTCACATCATTCTTTCAGTTAACTGAAAATATCATAACTTTTTATTTTACTTAAAAATAATAACTATTCTTGATTGAAACAGCTGTTAAAGGAAAATTACCGATTATAAAAAAAAAATTTCAGAAACTTTTGCGGCCGAAGGAAAACCGTTGTTTGAAAATGAAATTGGGCAACGGTAATTAGAAAGATTTAATGTTTAATCAGCTGATAAGGAACATTTAAAAAACTTTTTGGACGTTAAAGGACGGGCATTAAAGCTAAGTAAGGTTAATAATATTATAAAAACTTTTCAAAATTTTTAAAAACTTACTTTATATTTTTTAGTCGTTAATCAAATTATTATCATATATTGCATTAATGTAATCTGTATTTCATAAAATAACATTACATATTGAAATTTCTAATATATTTATAAAATATCAAACAAATTTTCAATCAAACATTTACTATACAAAATAACGAAATAGGGAAGTTTTTGCATAGTGAAGTTTTATAGTGAGATTTTTATTTCATTTACTTAATTAAATTATTAATTAAGGAGCTGTGTCTCAACATACTTCCGGCCAAAAATCTCACTCACATATATATGTGTGTGGGCATATATATATATATATATATATACGTGTGTGTGTGTGATGACGAAATGCTGCCAAATTCGAAACTAAAAACAAACTCCTGTTTTTGTCATTTTTTTATGTCAAACGACTATCGGATTTGTCGTCGGGACCCCAAAAACCCCGCAAAGCCGTTTTGCAGATTTTTCAATTTCTTTCACCCGCACAATAATCTCTACCCTTAATTTATGCCTGTACGGAGGGATGTTTGCAAAAATAATGGTTGAGTATTGTATTGTCACCCGACTTAGAAACTGTATAAAATTGCATCAATCGGCAATGTCAGAAAGTATGTTAAATTAAGGATGCAAGATTTGAGGGCAAACATGAAAAAAAACATTGTGAGTTAAAGAAAAACAAGTAAAAACTTGTTAAAAAAGGGTATGTATTTTTCTTTAGTATGTTACACGACTGCTCAAAAAGGAATGTAATGTATTTAGAGTGTACGTATCTATGTTTGTTCCTCCGTAACAGCTCAAAGACTGATCCGATTTAGATGTATGACCCCGCATTGTAATCCTTATTTACCGGAAGTGTCATAAGCCATAAATATATATATATATGTCTGAATAAATATAAAAAATTATACTATTTACAAATACTACATAAAAAGATGGCAAATAATATATACAAGATATAGGCAACGGGAAGTCTGTAGAACTTGGACATTTTAACCAAGGTAGTGAGATAGATTTGGAGCAGAATCACGCGGTCGCCAGTGTACGGCAAATACTACGACTGCCAATGCATATTCGGCACTGAAGCCTCTGCTAGCCAGTGACATTTAATTCTTGTAATGCTTGGTGCACTTTGTAGATAGGGCAGATTACCTGAATCCGAAGAATTCTCGCCCCGTGTGACTTTCGGTGAACATGCATTTGACATTCAACGGTATGTAGTTGATGGACTTATCAAGCCCACTGCGCCTGAAGAATTACCATTTAATAATATAGAATCTGGCGTCGAATATTTTTTTTCCAGAGCCATGAGCGCGGCATCGTGACCTGTCAAAACCAGTACTCAGTTGCTATATTTAAGAATAATGCTCATTTCTATATCTTTGATTCCCAAATATGAAAAATATCCCATATATCTGTGAAAAAGGAACATCAATGCTTATGCGTTTCGCAACATCAGACGACTATCAGATACCTACTTAGTTAAAGTATAAAACAGCTCTTCCCATCAGCGTTATGAAAGAAAAAAAAAGGCAGAGGAATTGTCATGGGTCAAACTGTTTCCAGACGGTAGGAATGGGTTTAGAGAATACTTGTCAGTGCTCATAACTCCACTTGACTACTTCCAATCAAGTGTAACGCGTAACGAAAGGAGATTACAAACCAACAAGTATATGTTTTACGCCCTCTCAAGTGTTAAGTTGTATAAAGCTCAGAAAAATGTTTCTGTTTACGGTCGCTTACACCAAACTGAAGTTGAGCTCAATTATGTTATTCTAAACGTTCAACTTGTGATGCGAAATATTTGAGGGACCAGCCATATTGACATAAAGCCTTTACGAATCTAATGGCATTGGTTAGAAATTTAGGGGCTTCGCACCTCTACATTACAGTCATGTAATGATTTGTATTAGCCAGACATTCTATTTTATTTCGTTTATTATTTTTTTTGGTAGAAGTATTTTTTAATTTTTGACTGATCTAAAACTTTATTACTGACAAAATTTTGTAATGAAATAACTGTGCATAGGTTAACTATAATGTTATAGTCGAATAATGTAAATCACTTTTAAGAAGCGAGTTATTATAGAGATTATCTTAAAATTACATTAAAATCAGTAATCGTACAGAAAATAATACTGTACATATTTTTTATTCTGAAAAATTTGAAATCATTAATTGAATCGTAAATTAATAAACTATTTGAAAATATATAACGGCGTTTGAATATGTTAAAAGAGTATTCGAGTTTTTTTTTTTAACTGTTAACAACTTGAAATAACTACAGAAAGTGGTGAATCTTTGTATTTAATTTTTAAAAGTAATAGATTAATTACTGAGGATTTTTCAATATATGTGCTCTCACACTACAAGGAATTTTCTTGCAATGCTGGGTACAAGATGATTAATTTTATAGCTATAAAGTCACACAGAATGAAAAAGTGAAATCACAAAATTGTTTGAGCATATTGGACCGTGAAAGGCGTCAAATTTTATTTGTTATCATTTATCAGTCTACAGTTTCTCTTTCATCAAGAACATTTGTATAAATTTTAAATAATGTTATTACATGTTATATTCTAAATCGTACACTTTTATATAAATTTTCCTAAAACTATAGGCAATTTTATAAGCTCTAAGTTTTACTCCATCAATAGTTCGATTACACGGAAAGTAACAGAGAAAAATACTTTACCTAAGAAAGAATCCACTCCTTCAGGCATGTCTTTTAAGTAGTATGTAGCATGCAGCCTACACGAAATGCACAAAAACACCTTCATTATCAAAAGGCATGTTATTCCTTTTGATAAATACGTTTTATAATAGTAAATGTTACATTTATATAAAAACGGTTCTTAAGTTAAAGTAATTATTATCTTATATTAATATACTTTTCAATAGACGGTTGCTATTCACTAACCTAGTGTTCTACCAACGACAGGTCTCATCATCCATTTTTGTCCCAAGCTTTTTCCTTGGGCTCCCTAGTAGTTTCCAATTTTCCCCTCAACTATTAACTTCATCCTTCTTCTTCTTTGTTTCTTTTCTCCTTCTACTGACACCTTCTTCTGCTTACCGTAATCACATATCCTAATCGGTTTCCTTTTCTTTTTTGTACTTTCCGCAAAAGTGTTCTTTCATCTTTAATCCTGTTCATTACTTCCTCAATATCCTGTTCTATGATATTCTTCTGTTTTCTTTTTAGTTAACATCACTTCTCAACTCGCATCAATGAGTATTTAATTTGCACATTGTCAATGTTTAATTAAAACTATATAAATCTTGTTAAAAGATCTCAAATGGATTTATTTCTTACTACACAGGTAATTCTTCATTTATGTGGTAGTTATACTGTGGTAAAAAACAATAAGTACACATATCGGGAATAGCGATTTTTCGCAAAAAAAAGATGAAAAAAATGGTTTATTTATACCCCTAATCGACTGATGAAGATTGCAAACAATTTCTTCTTTGATTAAATCTTATAAAGAGGAAATTATAACAAAACTCCAAATCGATCGGGTGAAACATTTCAAAAATTAGAAAAATGTAAAAAATAATATTTGTAGAGAGAACAGTATTTTCATAAATTTTGTATCCAAAATTTTAAACAATTTCTATTATTTCAATTAGTATTTTTGATAATGTTGTACGATAAGTCAAAAAATGATCACAGTAAAATTGACATCATGAACTCAACCTCTTTTAAGATAAGAGAATCTTCTTTATTTCATTCCTGATTACTCACCCAGGAAAAGTTAAAAAAAAAAATTAATTGATTATTTTTTCACAAATACACAAGTAATTATACCAAATTACATGACCGAAAATTATTATGACACTGCAATTCTCATTTCTTATTCTTCCAGAGGCCTCTGATTGGTCAGAAACTCATTCACATTAGATAAAATAAACATATGCAGAAGAAATACATACATTCTGATAACTTCAAAATGTTAAGATATAAAAATACAGTGGGATTCGTTGTTTATCAACAGCAATACTTACCTTTTGTTATGGTAAAGAGCCAGGGAAAATTAAAAAAAAAATTAAATTTACTAAAAAAAAAAAAAAAAACTAATTTTAGAGTTTATGAATGCTAATATTTTTAATAAAACTATTTACATCTTAATTATTACAATAATAAAAGACCACACATGCGCGCCCCCCCCCCACACACACACACTTTTATAAAAATATTTTATTTATCCAATCCGAAAATAAATAGATGAGAACATTAATTAAAAACAGGACATTTAATTAATTATAACAATTCCGAAATATTTCAATTATTAGCAAACGTAGTTTTATGACAAAATCAATAAAAGCCTAACGAAACAGTAGCGATACAAAACAATTAATAATCTACAATATTTTATACAAGATAATTTCCAATATATAGGTAGGAAACAGTAATAATATGAAGATTACGGTTGAAATTTCTACTATTCACTGAATTATACGCGTACAACGTTGATATTAGTTACAAAAGCAAGCATTATTATGAACAAAAGTCCCATCTTCCCAATTCAAACCCAACTCATTTATATAAACAGTCTTTATTACAAACGGAGACTATATTTAGTGCGCTGTTTGCATTAACTTAGATTGTTATGAAACTATTCTAATTATTTATCTACAATAATAATAAATTTTTAAATAATTATATATATATATGTTTATTTACATAACAAAAATAATTTAAATATATTTGGTTTTTTAATCGTATCTGTTGTGTTTTTTTTCACTTTTAATTTTCATAATCGGTTGACTCATATAATAATTCTATAATGTGCTCTCAAATAAGCAAGATGTAAGAAAGAGACTACAAAGAAACCTTTAATTATACTGGATTTAAATAAATTATTTTTATCACGAAAGAATAGGAAGAAGAATATGATTATTTATCCGGGATTCTAATGGAAATAAAATGTCTACACAATTTTCTGGCCAATTCAAATAAAGTGGAATGCGAATGTTGAATGAAAGAATCTTTTCAACGTGATGCGTTTAAAAATGTTAAAAACTTTAAGGTTAACGTTGCACTTTATATTGTATGATATAACTGAATAAATATAAGGTTGCATAATTTATAAACAACTTTATACAAGATAAAATTAGTAAAATTATTATCTTGTTTACTATACATATTTTTTTTTATTTCTCACAAATAAAAACCGAGCAGACAAATGCATTACATTTATTGTCGATATTATTAAATTAGTTAATACCGCCTGATAATATTCAGCAGATTGGAACTCTAGTTATTTTGAACGATGGTGTGAGTGGAACGAGACAAGTCAACCAGTCAGATTAATCTTTATTTTCAAGTATACGGTGTACCGACTCAACCGATCAAGATTATCTTCCATCGCTTTTTTCTCCGCTGACGCGGCAAATAAAAACTTCCATTCCGAAGCTCACCCATAACGATGATCATTTTACGCAAATCCTAAGTTACGTTGCCCAATTTAAAAGACAATTTTTGATGATTCACTGTATTATATGTAGCAAAGCCAATCGGGCAGTCTTAAAAAGAATGTGCTTCCGTGCTCGGCGAGAGGGTCATCAATAGAAAAATGGAAAGTCATCCCGGAAGGAAAGACGTTGAAAACGCTCAACATACAGGAGCTTGGCACTGCACCCAACTACAGAGGTATTCTTTTGTCATCAATTCCGGTAGCACGTAAAATAGTCTGTATTTTTTTTGCATCGAACTAGGTTCGCTTACATTCGCCTTAGGTTGAAACAAACTCGCCTTAGTTGCCACTGTTGAACGCCCTGAGTGGGACTTATTAAAGGATCTTTTTCAGGCACACCAATACTAAAGTTTCCTTTGCCATTCTTCGATGATAATATTACGTTCTTCAACCGATCACAGACGTCGATTTGTTAAAATCAATGAGAAATAAATAAAAGTAGGAAGATTAAATCTTAACCTAGGATAAAAATAGGATGCAAATGAAACACATTACACTTTGCATGTTGAAAGATACTCGTACTATACCTTTCAACATAAAGAATTTCTTAGAGAAAACTTAATCTTTCACTTTACTTTTCCATTTTGCATCTTGCAACAATGATTGAAATTTTAAGCGGGTGGGGAAATCACTTCCGCTATTAAAAGAAGTATATTTTTTATTTATTCAACCACACGGTTAAGGTATTTCAACGGAGGTTTCATAGCAAATAATTTAATAATTATTTTTTGGTTTCGAACGACAAATAATTTTAAACAATTTTTGTAAAATTGTAAATTTAATCGAAGGAGTTTTCCTTCTGCATACAAATAAAAAAAATATCCAAAATAAATTCATTAAGAAAGTGTCGAGTTAATATCCGCCTTGGTGTAGTACCTTGGTTAGGGTAATTACTCTATGTATTTACCGCTGGTTCAAAAAACAAACAGAAATAGGAATTTATCACTTCATAGTTAGATGTGATCCTTTAATATTTGAATAAATATTATAAGATTATGTAATATATAAATACTTTTAACGATTCTATAACATCATTTTTTTGGAATCATTTTTTTTTTAATAAAAAAAAAATGATTCCATAAATGATACATTGCTAAATTATATTTTGTACGTTGAGTCCATGAAAATTGATAGAAGAAGGCTGGAAGAAGACTGATTGAATGTAGTTCAGAGCCTTCTTGTTTAGTCTCCGATAACTACCGTTCAATAATACTTCAGAGGATCATTGAGGATGATACGTATGAGTGTAAATGAAGTGTAGTCTTGTACATTCTCAGTTCGACCATTCATGACATGTGTGGTTAATTGAAACCCAACCACCAAAGAACACCGATATCCACGATCTAGTATTCAAATCCATATAAAATTAACTGACTTTACTAGGACTTGAACGTTGGAACTCTCGGCTTACATAGTATGAACGGAGCCACTGAATAGTCAGGAGCCGAGTGCATCCGAAAGGAACTGTTTGAACTGATAGAAAGACCTTTAAATTTTAAAGTCCTTCTTAAATAAATTTTTAATAACATGCACTGAATCTGAACAGAAAGTTTAAAAAAAAATTAAATCCTTTATTAACATACTCAATAAATAGTATTGAGAGGAAAGTTGTTACCGGTGCCACTTGGTAGACTTTGCTACATGAAATACACTGAATCCTCAAACACTACATTTTTAATTGTGCAACGTAACTAATAATTTGCGTCAAACCGTATTATCATTAAGGGACTGCTCAGAAGGACTGCTAGAAGATTTTATGTGACTCTTTATGGGAGGAAAAGCCGGTGAAAGGATCAGAAAAATGGGAATTCGGAAGGCAGGGTGCTGCCCACCATTTTGTACGATGTGTACATAAACGATCCCCCAAATCATCCAGAATGAGAGTCATATATGCAGATGATACGGAGGTAGATGTCCAAGGAAAAATGTTAAAGACACTAAACTAAAATTAAAACAACATAAGAAAATTTGAAGATTTCTATAAAAAATCAACTGAGGCTAAATATAATAGGGAAGATACAGGTTGGTCATTTTCACCTTGAGATAATAATACCAGAAGCTCCTTTTTTGTGAAGAGGAGTAATCCAGGAGCACTGCACAAACTCAAGATACCCGGGAATCAGGCTGGATCAAACAATGATTTCTTTAAAGCAGCACTGCCAGGAATTGAGGGGAAACATCCTTGAAAAAATAATATAATTCGTAAATTGGCGGGATCATCATGAGGAATATAACCGGAAGTGCTCCGGTACGGCAGTGGTATTTTCATATTAAGGTTACCAGTCCGTACTGAGACTGGTTGTCTGAGATCAAAGCCGGTCTACAAGATTTACCTTTTAGCTGGTTTAACCTCTCATCGTAAGAAGTGGAGTAGGTGACGAAATAGAGGGAAGGAAGTGACAAGACATAAAACATCACATGTATAATTATTTTTGTTACTTTTCTGATTAGATCTAAAAACAGCACCATTGCAAATCCGACCCGAGATATTTGTACATCGATATGAGGAGAGGTAATGCACAAAAATCAGGCTTTTAGCCCAAAGCGGAACTTCCAAATGGATATCAGCTGTCATATAGCATTTGAAGAGCGTTAATTCGATTTAGGACTGATGTATGTAAATGCAGAAGTAATCTGGCCAAATGGAAGTATCTTGAAAACGATAAGTGCGAAAGATATGGAAAGATTGATATCTACATTTTGATATGAATATTTTGTTTGATCATCCATTCCCCTGCTTAGACATTTCTGATGTTTGAACACAAAAATAACTATTTTTAGCAACCGATAAAGTGATTAAAGCTGAAGAATATTTGAGTTTGAAAATATGGCTGGTGGTGATCTTTTCGGACACGAAAAGTAAAGTAAATAGGTAAAAAATGTAACATTTTTTTTTTGTTTTAGGAATAAATTTATACTTTTTCAATGAAGAGGTAGTTTACTAACCATCGCTGCCTTGTCCTGGAAGGTATAGGTCAACTAAGGGAGTGTATATATAGGTAAGAAAATAAAAAGAAGAAAATATGAGGTAGAAAAAGGAACTAAAAAAAAAATCTAATAGTATTAAAACAATCAAGAAAAACTAAAACGAAAAAAAAATAGGATATCTGAGAGCTAACAACTTTATTCAATTGAAAGGTGATAAAAAATAAAAGAAAAGGAGTTTTTGAAGTGACATTAACTACCGTGTGACATGTAAATACCAACAGTTAAAAGTTATAATCCAGTATAAAATTAAGAAATTTTTAAACCAATTAGAGAAAAAGTGAGAAAAGATCATATAAGAAAGTCAAAATTTAGATTGACAGGATCTAATAACTCATTGGTATTTAAATAAAAAAAGAAAAAAGTAGATAAAATTTATAACGAAAAGCTGCAATGTATATTTTAATGAAGAAACCGTAACTCAGTCAAGTACACCTTTTTACAACCAAGCAGAATTAATATATCACGATAACTTAGTAGGGAAGAGTTAATCCAAATTGCAGGCTTAAAAATACGTAGTTTGAAAAAAATAAAGAAGATACAGGATGTAGTATTACGTTGAGAAAAAACCTCAGCTGAGATAAATGATAGAAAAAAAATTAATTTAAAACCTCTTTTAATCTTTTTAACTAAAAGACTATAGTATGACCGGGAATTTTTCATATTATTTATTAGTTTGCTTATTCTCAAATCCGTACAATCTAATTCTATTATTATAAAGGTCAGATATAACAAATATTATTTGGCAAAACCAAACGTCGCTTCACAACAGATTTTTAAATTCGACTAGCATCATTTATGTTTATTTACATTATTCTTTAACGTTAACGGATGTAATTTAATAGCCATTACTTGCTTTATATAATAGTAATACATCGGTTGCGATATTAAAACCTTTGTCACGATCTTTTATCGTGCATCCCAATGAGAATATACTTTTTATTTTTTTCACGTCACTAAAACAGGGAATGTGTACACAGTATTTTAGATAGTATTATTTAAATCTTTGATAAAAAATAAAACAGAAAAATTAACATAATTACCCGTAGATCATTTTATTTATGATCAATTATTTATATTTTATTAATTTTATATTTATCTTACTATTATATAAAATAATATATTAATGTTTTATTTAATTGATTTTCAAACGCTCAATAATATATAAAAAAATAATAATATCATTACTACCGTATTTTTTATTTTATTTTATTTTACTGCGGTTAGGCCATCTACGGGCCTTGCAAATATAATTTCTTTATATATATATATATTGTATATTCTTTCATTCTTTCCACAGGTTTGATCTTTCTTTCTTCTGACCAATTCACTTTGGTATGATTCTTTTCCTTCCTCACAATTTCAGACTCAACTTTGTGTATTTGTTTGTCTGAATAGTTTTTTATCTTTCATTTCCTGTTCTTGGATCCCTAGGTTCTGTAATTCTTTATTTTTTATTTTAGGTACCCACGATTACTCTTTTGTTCACAGTGTTCTCAGAGTTTAATGAATATTTTGTTTATTTAATCTCTGTTCGTCCATTCTGTAGACATGGCCCTCAGGAATCTGTTTCCTTCCTTTTATCAATTTTTTGATATCCTATATTTCTTCGTACAGTTCTTGGTTGGATTTCAGTCTGTATTCTTCTGTTGTTTTTTTGGGACCTAGAATTGTTCTCAGTGTCTCTCTTTTTTATTTAACGGTTCAAAGTCGGTAAGGTCACCACTTACTGCGGAGTAAGTTTGGTCCTTTTTGAGAGGTTCTTTTTGTTGTACATATCTCTGGTCAGAAAATGTAATCCATCCGATTTTTTCTTCTATCTTCTATTGCCGTTCCAACCGTACTGCTGTTTTGTGATTTCTCCTACGTGAAACTAAACACCACTTTATACTACTTTATCGATTTATTCGTACTTTTTTTTCTTTTGGGTAGTCGTATAAATTTATTTTACAAAAATCACCGTATATTAATCGCTATATTTATTTATCTGTACAAGTAATACTTGCAAAAAATCTAGAATCATGATTCTGTACTATTTGTTTCATTCTAACAAATTCTTGTTGTATAAAATTTTTATAGTTAATATAAATTCTATAGTAAAAATACTAGATATATTTCTATTAACGGGTATCGTGATATTAATCTATAAAAATAAAAATACATATTTTATTTTTATATTTGTAAAAATACTTTATGTTAGGGATAAATTCTTTGTTTAATGAAATATAGAACAAAAAGCAAAATTAATGTATACGTCTTAAGTCTTACAAGCATATTAATGATTACTCTTATTAATAATTTTATGTGATAAACATCTTGGAAGCCTCCTTATTTTTAAATGAAAAACGTCTCAAAAGAAAAGACAATTTAATTAATTAAAATTATAATAATAAAATGTAATTAAGTTATAATCATTTTATATATATATAAGATCAGTCTTCAAGTTATTAAATTAATTTTTATTTTCTTTATGTTTTAAAAAGGAACTGGTTAAAAAATACATTTATCTAGTAGGGTAAACAGGCAAAGTAATTAATTCTTCTCCTCTTGTCAGAGAAGAACGCATTATAACACAGTAAAAAATGATAAAATATTTATGTATGTTCGTCTTGTAAAATTACATAAATTATATGATTAAAAATATTTCATGAGTATTTTAAATTGTACTGAAGAATAATCAATCAATAACAATCTCTAAAATGTACTATTTCCATTAACTAATAAAATAGTGTACTCTAAGTAATAAAATATTTTTGGTTTTGATAGTACCATTATGACTCGTCGTGATTTTCGGAACTTAATTTTTATTATCTGACGAAATTCATTTGTTTCTTGTTAATATCAAATTTTTATACGTAAACGTATTTGCTAACTGTACTCAATCCCTACACAACAATGATTATTGAAAATATTTGTGATTTATTATTTCAGGAGAGACTAACTAAAGGTTGCAATGAACAGAATTAAATTAAAATAATTAAAAACTGAAAGAAAACTTTTTCGTAATTTTTAACGAAATTTTTCTATTCTGTAAAAGACAAAAACATATACCCGAGTAAATTACGGGTAATGTAGCAAATATTTCCTATATTTATATTTGAATTAATTTATAACGGCAAATTCAAGAATTTTGATTATTTGTGGAGAAACTGACTAAAAGTAAAAATTAGGAATTATTTTATATTCACGATATACTTAATATAAAGAAAAAAATATCCACTAAATCACAACGGATTTTCAGATATGTTAGTAAAAAAAAAATAAAATCCTATTTTACGTATTTTAAATACCTACTTTATTCTTCATTATTTTAATCCCTATTATTATTTAATATGCGAGTTTTGGTTACTTAGTTACATATTAATAATACCTTTTATAAATTTTCTTAGAGCAATTTTATTTGTTTTAAACATCCCACCAGTTAGTGTAGTAGTAATTATGCTGGCTTCTATACCAGGTGGTATCGGATTCGATCCCGTCAAGTATCTGGGATTTTATCATTTATCATTTCATCCATCTCCTCGTTAAAATATTTATGTACTATGTCCGACGTTACAATAGAAAAAAGTCAACAATAAAAACGTTTAGAATTTTTATATTAATAATTTATCTCTTTACCTTCACCCAAAATAGAATCGATTTAGCTTTTTCACATAAATAAATGAGTATGCGTATTTGATAAAAGTAACTGCACATGAGCATATAAGTAAGATTACAAATATTTTTGCTTTAACTCTTATACGCTTCTTTGAAGTGTGTATGAATTTGGTTAAAAAAAAGGCTCGCTTAGTCCATTTTTACAATTTTACCTGAGTAATATTTTTATTTTTCGTTACATCATTCCTTTCACTTAACACAATACTCATTCCAACCGGCTCATGTTTCATACTTTTAATTAAAGCTTTAAGCAAAGCTTTTGTATCTTATTAACGGCTTTCATTGTTCTAATTAATACTATTATACTAAGACCTCTGTGATATTAATTAGCGTATGTAATTGTGACAGCTCTGATTGAATAAATCACAATGGAACGTGAATCTCATTTAGTTTAATAATTGTAATAATTTTTCATTCGTTAAATTTTGTATATATAATTTTTTAACTTTCCTTTGTTTTGTAAGTTTTATATATTTTTGTTATATGTGGTGCATAATAGCACATTTCTTTGTTTTTACCGTACTACGCAATAAAGTTAATTATGTTTTTTTGGCCAAGTAATATTTTCAAGTCATTTTGTTTAACTAACAATAAAAATCATGAGTCTGAGGTGTTATAATTTATTGTAAGGATGTTATATCGATTTAAAAACTGTTCTTACCAAAATTATCCCATTTAGATAACTTATAAATGTATTGAATATACTTTTATATAAATGTTAACATAATATAAAAGGGGTAATATAAAATATATTCTATAATGGAGCAAACTTCATGCTATTTCTACCTTATCATATCCAAGTCTGCCAATTCTGTATGAGGGTGGTACCACGATGTGGCTGTCAGTACAGATGGAAGATTTAATTATTTAATCATTTTTAAGACGCTTAATTCTTGTTTCAAATTGGACTGTCTTATAGGACACAAATTTTATGTTTCGCTCTAGTTTACAGTCGGTTTTAATTTTTTGAACTCGTGTAGAAATATATGAATGGGTTTAAAAGAGGTGTTGCAACAAGGGAAATTATAGGGCTGCTAAGAGTAATAGGTAAAGAGAGTGCATGTTGCATTCATCGACCTAGAAAAGGCGTTTGACAGAATTAGATGGGATGAATTACTGTTAATTTTGGAAAAGAAGGGAGTTGAGAAGGGAGTTTGGGAGAGAGGCCTGATAAAAGAGCGATACTATAAGTAGAGAATAAAAGTGAGGGTAAGAAACGAAATGACATAAAGAATAGGAACTGAAAGGAGAGTGGGGCAGGGATGTTGAATGACACCAACATTGTTTAGTATATATTTGGAAGAAATAATTCATGCGTAATTACATGAATGGAAAAAGAGGAAAAAATATCGGGTGAAGAAGAATAGAAAGTATACGTTTTTCTGATGACATGGCGGTACTGATGGATACCCCAAGTAAACTAAATGAAATGCTAGATGACTTAAATGAAGTTTGCGAAAGTCAGGGTATAAGGATCAACAAAAAGAAGAAAAAATGTACGGTATTGAGTGGAAAAGAGGAAAGGATTGAGAAAGGTAACATAGGGAATGAAATTTTATAGCAGATGAAGACATTTCAGTACTTAGGGAGTTTTATAATTGCTGACCTGACTTGCACAGTAGAAATTAAAACAACAATATCAAGAAGTAAGCAGGCATTTAATAAGAAGAGAAGATTGCTGCGTGGAAAGTTAAACTTAGCGTTAAGGAAGAGATTAATGAAATGTTTTATTTGAATGTGATACTTTTTAGAGCTGAAACGTGGATGATGAGAAAGGCACACCAAATTGAGGTTTTTGAGATGTAGGTGTGGTGCAGATTGATAAATATCAGATGGCAAGGCCATGTAACAAATGAAGAAGTATTAAAAGAATTGGAGAGAGCAAGAAAATATTAAATGTGATTGAATGCAGGAAAAGGAACATTGTATGAGAATGTGTTTATTAGTGGACGCGATAGAAGTCGTAGTGAATGGAAGGAAAGGAAGAGATTTCAAATAAATGGATGGGATTACGGAAAAGGGTAAATGTGCTTACAAAAAGAGGCTAACAAAGGATAGAACAAGGTAGAGAGCAACAGCCGAGACAGGACCTGACCTAATGGCAGAACACTACAAATGAATGTAGAAATACTACTTTATTAGTACTTTGTAAATATTGCTAATTTTTAAAAATATTTTCTTTGTTTATTTAGGTTTATTCCCTGTCACTTTTTTAATTTATCTTAACTGAAGTTAGTTTACCCTGTTCCTATTGATTATGATGGTATTTAGCTTTGCAGTAACTGTAATAATTATAGTAATAATAATGTACCTAAAAATAAGTAATACAGCGCGCGCGCACGTACTCAAAGAGAGATAGTAAAGAGACAGTCTTAGAGTTGTGCAGTCACAATTACTGAATTACTGAATGTATACGATTAGGTTACAACATAATCGAAATACTCCCATAATAATTTTCGAAATTATTGCGAATATGAATTATAAATTGGAAATAATTGTGAATTATTTCGAATTGTTGTTATATGACATGTTTTTTTTTTATTTACTTGAACGGATCAGAAATAAATAAAATACAAATGGTAATAACAGTAAACAATGTATGCAGTACTGAGATTTTAAAACAAACACGATGTTACAACTCACCGGGTTAGTTTAAAGGTGAACGCCTCTTCGCAAATCAGCTGATTTCGAAGTCGAGAGTTCCAACGTTCAAATTCTAGGTATAGTTATTACTTTTATATGGATTTGAATACTAGATCGTGGATACCGGTGTTCTTTGCTGGTTGGGTTTCAATTAACTACACATCTCAGAAATGGTCGACCTCAGACTACACGAGACTATACTTCATTTACTATACTCATACATATCAATGTCATCCTCTGAAGTAATACCTGACGGTGATTCCCGGACGCTAAACAGGAAAAATAATACGATGTTATGGCCTCTTAATTCAAATATTAAATAAATTGTATAGTATGTAAATCAAATAGTACGTAATGCGACGTAATTAATATCTCTTATAATAAAAAATGTAATTTGTTTAAACAATTAAGTTGGGAATGGATTGTATCGATAGAAAACCTTTCGTAAAAATTCTGAAGCAATGTCTTTTTTTATCACGATAAGATAAATGTCACAAAACAAGATTCATATAAGAAATCTGTTTTCCAAATAACTGTGGAATCATAAAAATGTTTAAGTAAGGATACAATGAAGAAATATATGAACTGTTGGAATTGTGATGCAATTGAATTTCCAGTTAATTATTTTATTATTAAACAAAAGAATGCAGAAGTAATTAAAGAATAAAACAAAAGCTAATGATAAATAGCGTAAGACAAAACATAGTAATGAAATGGCAAAACAAGTAAATGTTGTAAGTTAAAAACTCATTTTATCTATTTTCATAATTTAGTGTACTTTCGTCTTTTTTTTTTGGTTTAGAACATTGTATATACAGTATCGTACAGTAAGCTAAACGTATTGATTTTCAATTTATAACAGGAAATAGAATAAAAAATATATGGCTTAAAAATATTTCAAACGATAACATCGATTTTATTTTAAAAGAGATATCCTATTATTATTACGCTAAAATAAAGTATTCTGTTTAAAAGAATTTCAACAAAAACGTCAACGTACTATTTTAAGTTATTCGAATGTATAAAATTAAAGGAAAAATTTATTATAATACTGCTACAAGGAGGTAGAATTTTAAATCGAAATTAAAGTGATTTTTATAAAAAAAAAAATAATAAAAAAATAAAACGCTACTATAACATTGTTACATTAGCCTTTGAAAAAAACTTAAATAAGAACCCTTTATTTAATTTTTCACCAATTTAATATTTATATTTTAATAAAACATATTTTTAGATAATGCCTAAAAATAAAAAAATAAAAAACTTAAAATCGAGTAAAATAATAGAAAATAATGTTTTATCAATTCTTTGAATTTTAATATTTTAAAGTCGGCACCAAATTAAAAACAACTACAACTTTTACTAACCCTTAACACATTTAAAAATTTTGAGATTTACTGAATTGAAAAATGTTGTTGTTTTTTTAATTTTTTAATAATATACTTTTTCAGTTAACCCTTTTTAAAATTAATTAGTTTTATCTTAATTTAAAATACGGGTAGCCAACAAAGAAAACTACCCACATGAAGAAACGTTTTTTATAACATATGAAAACGCGTGAAACGTGTTTCTTGATAAAAATAAGCAAAAGAATGAAGATGAACCAGGTAAATAATGCATTAATGACAAAAGCTAATTCTCCCTGAAATGCATAAACATGTTTTATTAATTTTTACTTTTTTTCCAATTAGTTATTTTGAATTTATACAGGAAAATATTCTAAATATTAGAACATCTGCTGGTTATAGTAATTATAACTGCTGCTTAGAACGTCTGCTGGTTATTATGTAATTATAGGTAATATTGATTGATGACAAAAAAATGTAAAATATCATCAAAGATGATATCTGATTTTTAGACCATCTGATTTTTGTTTTAATATTTGTCCAGTTAAAATAAATTTAAAAAAATTACAGTGAAACCACTAGAATATCTTATTGAAAAAAAATAAAAATAAATAAAAATAGCCGTATTAAAAGGTTCTGATTTTTAGAACAATTATGATTTTTCTAATAATGAACAACACCGAGACGACAATTTTAGACCAACCTAAAAAATTTTAAGATAAAAACTTTTTGCTTACTCCTTATTTCACATTCGTTTACAGTTATAATTTACATTAAATCACTGCGTTATTATTAAGAGTGTAAAGAGTGTAGAAGAAAACAATTAAACGTGTTTTAAGTCTTTTAATTATCAGTAACATTTTCTGGATTGTAAAAGTTTTTAATGTCCTCAATCATAAAAATAGAAAAAAGCTTTTACGAAGACAACTTTGTTTGATTTACCCTCTAATTCTGGGGACAATTAAAAAAAGAAAAAAGTGAAATAACAAGCACGCGGGTGCACACAATCACTCATATAGACATATACATACGCACACAAACATGGACAAATAAGAAACTCCTTTTAAAAATTTCATTTCAATTATTTAAAAAAAATCGAATCATTTTTAAATAATACTTCTTAGCGGCTACCGGTTTCGTTGCGTTTCCCGTCGCGATCAATTTTTTTTTAATTTTATGTTGTTTATTCAACTAACCGGAGGCAAGTCCAGTCGGTCGGGTTACTCATATAGTAATAGTCAATTATTGTAATTAAAAAAATCCGAAAATTGTTTTATCTGAAGAGTTTAAAACCCAAATTTACTGTATATCTCGTTTTGTATAGTCGGAAATGGGGACAATTTGCAACCACTGTTCAAATTTTTACCTTTCTTCACTCCTTTTGAAGTCGAATTTCGAAAAATCTAGAAATTGGTTTTTAGATATTCACGTCAATATTACACACACCAAAAGTCAAGTTGATATCTTCATTTGTTACCGATGAATTGCAAAAGTAGTAAAAAAAATTTCACTGTTACTCCATTTTAACCCTTTAAACCTGAAATTTCAAAAAAAAAATCCTTTCTTAGTGTGCATTTACACCGTAAGAAGAACGTCTATACAAGTTTTCGTCAATTTATTTTGATGAATTTTTTTGCCAAATCGTCGGAGAGATAGTCTAGGTTTAAATTCGTTCAGAATTTCTCTTGAGCGCTGGGTCATTCAGTGTGAAAAAGTTGAGTTCTTCTTTGATTCAATTGTGACTAAAATTGACAAGTTATCCTGGGGAAGTATAAAGCTTATGGCTTTCGTGATTCACCTTACTTCTAATGACAAACTGAATGATTTTCCTTCTCTTTAATATTTTTATAATTTATAGTAATTTTTAAATTTCTATTCAGCCACTTCTGTCCTCATTTATATATCTTTAATATTCATCAATGTTTTAATCGTAAATTAATGGTAACTCCTAAAACAGGACTCTTCTCCTCAAGGAATACATAATTTTCCAAACTATCATTAAATCACAAAAATTATTATTTCATAATAAATTATTTTATCAGTTTTAAATTAGAAAACTATAGTTACTCTTGTGAGCATGTTGTAGTTCAATTAAAAGCTACGGGTAAAAACTGTTATAGGTCAACAGAAGTATTTATGTTATATATAAGTTATGTCTAATCTGTAACTCTGTTGTATATTGCAAATGATAATATTGTCTATCTTAAAAAGTGTATTCTTACTTTGGAAAATAAATTATTATTATTATTATTATGAACATTAAAAAAAAATTTATTCATGTTCTTTTATATGTACATGTATACAGATACTAGCATCTCCGTCGCGGCTTCACCCGTGCTATACTTGCTTTACCAGTTTCAATGAGGGTATATTTAGCGGTTACGGCTCGCTTCGCTCGCTCTTCCCGTCTAGCTAGAGGGCTCTACCCCTTTGACTATTAAACTGCTGTATTCATTTGGCTCGTGAGAATAATAATGATAAATAGAAATTAAAGCCTGTTCAATTTATAAAAACTATCAGTGTATGTAATTTATTCAGAGCAACAGTTTGGTCAGAACAGGACCCGAAACTTTGAGTGATCTCAGAATGTGGGTTTCAAAACAGGCGGCCTCCATCTTAAAAATATTAGTTATAACTGGTTACCTGTACTTTGTGTAGGTAAAAATGTGTTTTGCCTTGATCATAGTGTTACTTGACAAATACTACTAGCAGGTGACCTTACTTCGTTTATAATTTAAAAAAAATAAAACATTAGTTACTCTTCTTTTTAGTCGAGTAACCGTTGGTATGTACAGCCAATCGCGTTGTACATACAGTAACAATGACTGTGTTGGTTTAGCCGCTGGCTGTACCCACACGCCTTAAAAAAATCGAAATTCAAAAAACCCGATAATGGTTTGTAGATATTTATCGAAAGATATTTGCAAGCCCCACTCTAATGAATATACCGTTTAGTGTAATCGGAATGGGAAAAATTTTCAATCACTGTTCAAAATTTTACCTTTTTTCACCTGTTTCAAGGTCGGATTTCGAAAAATTTTAAAAATTGGTTTTAGATATTTACACGAAAATTACATACACCAAAAATCAAGTTGATATATTCATTTTATACCGAAAAATAAAAAAAAAAAAATAGTAAATACTCCATTTTAATCCTTTAAAGTAGAAATTTCAAAATATCCTTTTTTAGTGGACTTACACGGAAAAAATCATGTAAACACATTTTTATCAATTTATTTTCAGCACTTTTTGCTGGGCGTTGATCAATCAGTCAGTCAGGACAAGTTTATTTATAGGTACAGATTAGAACAACAATTACAATAAAATAAATTTAAAATCAACGTAAGCACAATTCATTAAAAACTTTTCCGCAACTATGATACGTAAAAAAACAATTCAATTTATTAAAAATTACACAATTTTTCCGTCATTATAAACGTATTTATAAAAAATGTCTTGTTAATTATTGTCTCCGTAGTTGTATTGACTTAATTACAACTGGCTGATAAAAAACACAATGTGAATCAGTTTTCCAATATGTTAATTTATTATTTATTAAACTGATTAAAGTTGATTATTTATTATTTCATTAAAATTTATAAAAAATAAAAAAAAAGGTGTAAATTGATGTACGTACGCACATTAATAGAGTGTACAATTTTATAACCGGAAAATTTGATTTTTGTATAGTACGCTTAAAGACCTTTAAACTACAAGAAATAAAAGATTTTGTTATGGTTCTTTTTTTCTGAATTTTAATATTGTACAAGTACAGAAAGTTTACAAGTGGTCATAGCAAAACAATTATGTCTATTAAATTGAAGAAAAAAATGTTCCAAAATTTAAATATTAAAAAAGTTTACGTTTTCCATTTTTACGATTATAATATTACTAAGTATTTTATATATATATATAAAAATAAAATAATTTGTTAATAGAAAATTGATAAAATTTATGAAATTAGATACTCCAATTCTCACAAGAAATAAGAACGATAAACATTAGGTATATGGTGATAAATGTATAATAATCTAAATTCAGGACGACTAATCCTGAGACAGTATAATTTACTAAAATCCAACGAATTTAGAAAATCTGTAAAACTGGAATATAGAAAATATGATGTTTTTTATTTTGTAGGTAGAAGTCATTACTTACTTTGAGCAAAAGTAATGACAAATATGTTTTCTAGCGAGTTACAAGTCACACTATTAACTTATTTCATAATAAACGGGGAAAATGGTTAATTAGTTTTTTAAAAGTGAGATTTCAAAGGAATAATGAACTTATTTATCTATATCCAGGAAAAAATATAATAAATTTTTATAATTAAGTAAATGATCTCATTACGGAAGTCTCAAATTGTCAAAATTTTAATATCGTAATTCTAACATTAGTAGAAATACAGATGGGTAAAATGATTTTCCTTAGTAAACTCGATAAAAATATCATAGGTAAAAATATCCTTATCTCCCAAGGGTTTGCTGGTGGTATATGTACCCGGTACAATCCAGCTCATAGGTGAAATCCTACTGAGAATAATAGGTTGATGTGGTTGTGTTACATAAACTAAACCACGCGTGCGCAAAAGTACAAAAGTGTTACTGATGCTGTTTTCCTAAGCTAAAAAATTATATTATTCACACTGTCGGGAGTATTGGCATGAAGCCATTAAACAACAAATATTCATTTTGTTATTAAACACCGTAATATTGTAATTTATATTTCATATGAATAAAATAGTGCTACATTAAGCTACATTCATCTGAACATTAAATAAACATCTTAACAATAAATATTTAATTAGATTACCAGCAATTAAATATAGCCATAAATAAATATTTATTAAAAGTAAAGTATCATCATTAACGAAATCTATTAAGAAGTTTAATAAAATTAGCTTCAATTATTATTAACACAACATTATTATTATTATCTTAAAGCAGGACAATAATTGCACATATAAATACACAAAATCATAAAATTAATAATTAAAAAACCCACTTGCCAACAAATCTTATATATACGTGTCAAACGCTTTCAGAATAAAATTCCATCATCAGGAACTAAAAACGTTTTATGCTGTAATCTTATTAAAACTAAAACTTATTTGTCGTGTGAATTTGTTTATAAAAAGTAAGGTAATCCTTTTTTTTTTTAATTATAAATTATATAATCATACCAACATCTTTGAAATTGGTAAAAGGAGATTTTTTTCGTTTGTGCCTTATTACTGGCTTGTATCCTTTTATTTTAATATTGTTACGTTAAGTAAAAAAAAAAATCTGACCCCACATGACTTCCTCCTACCTCAATAAAATTACATATGCACATTTTTTGCTGCACTTCACTTAAAATTATTTCATTTGAAAGTGAGATACGATCCTTCAATTCTTTAATAAAGTGGACAGTTACACAACTGCATTGTGATCAAAAGCATTCCTTCGAGTCGTTTGTTTTGTCATGTTTCACAATCCATCTATGGGTGGATAGAACGTAACTTACTAACAACCCTTTCCTCTTTCTTTTATATCTTTTCCGTCAAAACGTTTTCTGTGGTTTTCTTGTAAGATATTTACTGGATTCGTGCTCCATTTATTGGGACTTAGGGTGTTTTTGTTTTTGTGTGGTTTTGTAGAGGTATATCTGCCTTTGAAACTCAGATATAGCCATGCGGAATCTGTTTCATGTCCAGTGACTATATAAAAATACCCAACCTAGAGCTGAAATGCTTATTGGATAAGGATGGATGGGCAAACACTTTCTAGTTCTTCGTAATATGGAAACAGATAAGTTCAGTAATGGAGTTTATAATTATATTCAGAACAGAGTAAATATAGTATTTATACATATAGTATATTACATATATATAGTATATACATATATAGTATTTTACATTACACATTGCGAGATATATTTTGCGAATACTTCTATTTTCAAAAGCGATTATATTCTCATCCTTCCTAATAAAATTGAAAAACCAAAGAGTATTTTTTATTGAAAAATAAAAATATATAATGAAAAATATATATATATATATATTTATATGAGGTCTATTCAGAAAATAACCGAACATTTTTAATTACGCGCCAACGGAGATATTTAGTGACGTGCGGTTGGCAGCATTGTGTTCCAAATAACCTCCTCTGTAACCACATGCTCCTGGATTGTTAATATCTTGTTTACGTTTCGTGTTATTGTTATTAGAAAAAATAAAATACGAGACGTGTTTTTAACGTAAAGCCCGTTCTGAAATAAAAAGAAAACTGAAAAATAAACAATTACTTACGCATAAAACTATTATTTACTACTTTTCTACATAGCTGCTTTCAACTTCAACTTTCATAGCGTTCCACTAGCTTCTTCATTCCGTCTAAGAAATTCAGCCTCTAGTGACTTAAGCCATGCAAGTAATGCAATTTTTCTACTGGTCATCATTGTGTTGCAAGCCACTGCTGAGACGAAAAAAGAAAATAATCGCTGGAAGCTAGACAGGTCTATAGGATGGGTGATTCAAGATTTTCCAATCGCTTCACTATTTGATTTTCCATGCGTGGCCGGGCATTGTCATGCAAAAAAAAAAAATTACGCGGGATAGCATCCCATGTCGTGTAAATTTTATAGCTCTTCAAGATTTTATGACGTTTCGAAACACAGATCGGCATTCACAGTAGTTCCGAGATAATTAAATTCACTCTAAACAACCGTTTTACTCTTTTTTTCTCAAAAAATATTATCCTTATCTTCTTTACCGAACGTTCTTGTTTGTACTTCTTCGGTCTAGATGTTAAATGAAACATTCCATCGATTGCTGTTTTGTCCAAACGTTCAAATAAGAAATCCAGGTTTACTCTCTGGTAAAGTGAGATTAAATTATTCATCACCTTCATTTTCTTATCGTCCTAAAAATTCATGCGCTGCAGAAAAATATTTTTCCTTGTGTATATTGGTTAACTAACATGTTTGGCAACCATCCGGCACATAATTTTTTATATCATAATTTTCCAATAAAAAATTCATAAATCAAAAATCGTAAATTATCAAAGACAATTGTGACACGGTTGTAACGTTGTGTTCTCTAACTTTTTCGTCAATATTTTCAATCAATCGTCAGTTATCAATGTCAGCCCGCCGCTACATATTTATCATGAATGTTAGTTCGCTCTTCTTGAAATGAACGGCACCATTGTCTTAGGTATCACTCATAATATTCGGTACATGAACATCACAAATCTGCCTATGAATTTCTGCCAACAAATATTAGATTACTCCTA
This sequence comes from Lycorma delicatula, assembly GCF_047948215.1. Taxonomy (NCBI): domain Eukaryota; kingdom Metazoa; phylum Arthropoda; class Insecta; order Hemiptera; family Fulgoridae; genus Lycorma; species Lycorma delicatula. The sequence goes on along the minus strand of NC_134457.1, from coordinate 203,123,814 downwards.
GTACTTAAATCTAGCGAGATCACAAATTGTAGCACTCATTATAAATGTATAAGTAAAAACAATTACCAACAAAATTACTAAACTAGTGTGGTTAATAGCTGACTATTGATTGAAATAATTGAGCTACGCAAGCGCCATCTGTTATATCGGTATATACACAGAAAATGCAAAACGGATGTTTATTTAAAAACACGTCTCGTAAATGAACAACCGAAAATGAAGCACTCTCCCGAGAAATTAAAATCTTGTACGCATAAATTGTTTTTAAAAAATAAGAGATTTTAATGATTTTAAAGCACCGAAATTTAAAAAAAAAATTTTTTTTATACTTATCCGGACTCTACCTTTTCCATAAAATTATTATCATAATCGTATTAGAACATTATTTGAATATAAAATGCTAATAACGTGTTTAAGATTGATCATAATTTATTTCCATACTTGTGGAGACAATGTGTATAATAATGAGGTAGGGTATAATTTCATTTATTGCTATTCTATTGCAGCAATCTTTTTCAATAGCAGCAAAGCCATCTTTTTCAAGCTCTCATGACTTTTTGTCGCATGTAAAACAACTGAGATCCAAGCAGATCATACTTATTTTCTCTAAATATAATGATGTTCAAACAAAACTTATTTCAACACGAATGATCATCACAGTCTCTATGAGATGAACAAAGTGGAAATATCATTTATATTGTTGATTTCTCCAACCAGCTTTTCAGCTACTACCTGGTTGCCCTCACTCTCTCTCTCTGTGTGCGCGCGCGCGAGCGCGCGTGTATGTTTGTGTAGGCAAATTAAATTATCACTACCAGCTTGCCGGATCTGACGTAGTGCAATGTACTGGTAAACATGTAATCTGGAACAAACTCAGGTTGACCTGAGATGTGTGGTTAATTGAAATCCAACCACCAAAGAACTCAGGTATCCACAGTCTAACATTCAAATACATATAAAAGCAAACTGCCTTACATTTTCGGGGCTTGACATCCAAAGCAGACAATATAATTGTTTCAGTGAAAAAAGTAACGGGAAAACATGTCTCTCCATACTTTCTCTAGAAAGGCTGTAAAATGGTATGGACGTAATTATTAAAAATGATTTTATTATTTTTGGGAGTTTATGCCAAGTCTCCACAACCGTTACGGTTGTTCAAGCCGGCTTAGATTATGTAAACCCACCGGGTTGGTCTAGTGGTGAACGCGTCTTCCCAAATCAGCTGATTTGGAAGTCGAGAGTTCCAGCGTTCAAGTCCGAGTAAAGTCAGTTATTTTTACACGGATTTGATTACTAGATTGTGGACACCGGTGTTCTTTTGTGGTCGGGTTTCAATTAACCACACATCTCAGGAATGATCGAACTGAGACTGTACAAGACTACACTTCATTTACATTCATATATATCATCCTCATTCATCCTCTGAAGTATTATCTAAACGGTAATTACCGGAGGCTAAACAGGAAAAAGAAAGAAGGGCTTAGATCATGTAAAATATATTTAGACATTCATTGTGAATACATATTAATTATTATCTGAAAATTTTATTCTGGAAGACGGATTAATTATTCATGTTCTTGAATGGAAATAAAAATGATTTTATTTTAATGGAAAAATAAATAATAAAAACAATCAAAAAATATAACCAAAGGCTATGAAGAATAATGACAATATTTATAAATAAGATATTTATCTATAAAATACTTAAATAACAGTGTTTTGATCCCATTATGAAGTTATCTTGATTACAATATAGATCTCAGTCAACAGAACCATGCACGACGACCATGATGGTTTAATTTATACAATAGATAAGACTTTAATGAGTGTTTTGAATTGACAAAGTTTCATGTTGCCACGGTAGTACTTCACTCAACACTCGCCTATTTGCCAACGTTGAGTTTACAAAGTTACTAGTTAAGCATGCTTTACTAAAATACTTGGCAACACTACGTCACAATGTGTTTAGTAAGGGTTGATCCTCTCATCACACTGCTAGTAAACATTATTTAAACGGATCACTAAATAGTTTAACCGAATATTAAAACTATTAAAATTTTTAAAAAATCTATTCAGATTTTACTTCTGTTTAACTCATATAAGATCTAATATAAAAGTATATTGTTCGTTATTCAGTATTGATATTATTCCTGTATGAGGATTATGAGCGCCGTTATTTATTCAAGGATTTATGGCAATAAAGACCTTGATACCAACATGAATATATATATTTAAATCCATTTGAGCCGTAAAATACAAGGAAGTTGTTATCACTTTATCGATTTATATTTTCCAATTAACAGCATATTCTTTGAGGTATCTTCAACATCAGATCTTTTAGAAGTAACAATGAATTAAAAAAACCCTTATGAAATTAAAAATTTAATTTTAAATTTAAAAAATCTTATTATTTAAGCAATAAAAAAATTTCATTTCAAAAATGATCATCATTATTCTTATTATCTCAACAACAGAATAACACGAAAAATTAACAAAAGAAAACGACGTTTTTTTATAAAAATTCCAAACCTAACTAATAATTTCATGATGCAATGTAATTATTAAAATATTCAGTTACGTATAAAAAGAAATAAAAAAAAAACAAACTGATGATGGTGTAGTACCATTGAAAATACTTCACTAATTTAAAAATAAATTCTGAATCAAGGCAAATATATCTTCCTTGTATTTCATTGCTTAGATGTATATAATTAAAAAATTATTAACTTTTTTATGAAAATTTTACGTGGGGGCACTTATTTTGTTTGTAAAAAAAAAGTAATACAATCAGAGAAAGAAACCAAATGATATTCGTGAATGTAAATTTTGATTAATTGTCCCACACCTAAAATTTCAGTTTTACGCATTATTATACAGGCTCGTTCACGGGAACCGGATGTTTTTAAAATAATCATAAAAAATTGAATATTTACATTAAAAAAGTTTTATTGGTACTGAAACACTTGTTAAATCAAAGCATTTGTTACTCCTGAACGAAAAATTATGTCCGGCAAGTGATGTCCATTTTGGGCAATACATTGTTGTAGCCTTTCACGGTAACTGGCCTCAATTCTTTGCAGCATGTCTACATCAATCTGAGTGACGTGATGACGAATTTCGATCTTTAGGTCCTCCAATGTACGCGGTTTATTGCCGTACACACGCGATTTCAGAAACCCCCACAGAAAAAAATCACAACTACTCAAGTCGGGGGACCGAGGGGGCCAAGGAATGTCCCCGAATCTGGAAACGATCCGTCTCGGAAACAAGTTACGGAGAACAGCCATCGTTGCCCTCACTGTGTGCGCTGTAGCTCCATCCTGCTGGAATAACACATTTTTAAAATCGATTACCCGGTTTTGTAACTCAGGGATGAAAAACGCATTCAACATCGCAATGTAACGATCGGCTGTTACAGTTAGGGCAGCGTCATTTTCTTAAAAAAAATATGGTCCAATAATACCGACCTTTCCTATTGCACACCAGACGGTCACCTTTGGGCTGTGAAGTGGTCTCTCGTGAAGCTGATGTGGGTTTCTTTCTGCCCTATACCGGCAATTCTGTTTGTTGACGAAGCCATTCAAATGAAAATGGGCTTCGTCACTCATTAACAATAACAAATTTTCATTTTCTTCAAAAATGGTAAGCATTTGTCGACAAAATTGTAATCGCTGCGTGAAATCTTGCTCGTTTAACTGCTGCACGACGGCTATCTTTTAAGGATGGAAATGCAGGTCTGTATGCAGAATTCGTCTTACCGTACTTGTGCTCATTTGAAGTGCTGCTGAATGCCTCTGAATAGAGCGGCGTGGGCTTCTGACAATGACTTACCTTACTCGTTCGATGTTCGGAGTGCTAGCAGTTCGTCGGGGACCCGGTGGTTTTTTTCTTCAACATTGAACCACTTGTTCGAAGATTGTTTACCCATCGCAATATTGTGTTACGAGAAGGAACACTTGCATTACGATGGATATTAAACTGACGGCGGAAATCTCGCTGAACAGCAGTTACGGATTCGTCATTTCACACAAAACTGTCATACGCGTACAGGCGTTGGTCTAGCGTCCACGGCTTCACTCAACGACTAAAATGTAAATGATATGAACAAAAGAAACGTCAGACACCAGCCACGTGCCCCTCCCACCACGAACGCCCGAGTACAATCCACTTCAAAAACATCCGGTTCTCGTGAATGATCCTGTATATTTAACTTGAGATTTTCGTCATTATTTGTAAAGGAGGCGTTATCTTAGCAGGCAATTTTCAACTCTTGTCATTGGGTTATACCTTCTTCCCTAAAAAAAAACTTCTATGAACATTCAAATTTTTTATTTTGTGTATTTGAAAATTCAATTGAAGGTGTTTTAGCTTTATTTTATAATAAAATAAAGCTACTATTGTGTTAGTTCGATAGATTTTTTTAGTTTGAAATAATCAATCTGTTTTTATAATTTTCTTCTTTTGATAAGAGAAGGAAAATAAAGAATTGAATTAGATGTAAGTAAACATTATAAATATAATTATTTCAATTTTATCACTACGAGAAGAATTAAATTTTGTTTTACACAAATTTTGAGAAATTTGAAAAACAGCGTTCAAATAAAAGACTATTATTGGTAGCTCAATTTATGTGGTTAATATCTTCAAAGATATTTTTTTTTGTAATCTTTATTATTTTTTTTTCTTTATATTTATTTTTTTAAAATTATTTACACGTTTATTAAAAAAGCTGACAACATAGTTGTAGAACTTTTCCGTCACGTGGAGTTTTTCTGATGCACGGCTTACACACACAAAACTTGATTTAAAGTATTTATAATTTTATTTAAATATAATATTTATTGTTTATTTTATTCAATGATTCTAACTAAAGCGTGCGCGCATACTGTATTTCATTCGCGCGGATGTGGCGGTACTAACAGCCAGATTAAATACTTTTTTACAGTTTAAATATTTATTTATTTATTTATTTAATTCTACCGCTGATCTGTGACGTCACAACATAGAAGACGACTACAGCAGCTGTACGTCAGTGCTACACTAACGCTCTTGTGGTGAGACGAGGTACAAATGATTCAGTTTACCCATTTAGTCATTAGTTTATTTAGAGCATTTTTTGTTAACAAATGCGCCTAAGAAAAATAAAACCTTAATTATGCGAAATCTTGAGATACTGAGGGTGACCTGGCTCTACAGCAGAGGTTCCCAAACTTATTTTTCTCATAGACCACATTCAAAATTTTGCTGGTTCCGGTGGACCCCCTGCAGCTACATTTCTACCATATTTCCAGTCGACGGAAAATGTGAAGATTAGATGTAACTATGAAAATTTGCGTTACGGCTTAGTTCCACGAACTAACAGCTTCCGAAAGAAAGTGAGAATTGATCGGTTAATTTTTGATTGAGGTTAATTTTTGATTGAGACTGTGCTGTGAGTGGATGTCAAAAAAGTAAAGTTGGCCAATCAAAAAAAATGCTTCCATCCAACTTTACATTTTTGACATCTACTCACAGCACAAGAAAGCAATCGATTCTCACTTATTTTATTTAGAAAACTTCCCATTCAGAGTGATAAAAAGCAAAAGAAAAATAGTATATTTTTTTGTTTGAATTTATTCAAATATGTAACCATTTTTTTGTCACGCCAACGTAGACCCCCGTCGAGTCTCCCGTGGACCCCTGGGGGGTCTACCTGGACCACTTTGGGAATCAATGCTCTACAGTCTCATCCCCTTGACCTTTTAAGTTGAAAATTTAATGGAATCAATGCCCCACATACAGAAGTAATCCGAAGAAGTTTGGTCAAAATCGGTCCAATAGTTCTGGAGATGTACGGTGATCTAGAGTAGGACACCAAACACATACACGTACGTACCAACATCCGGAAAATTTTCATCCGGTTTTTTGGGTTTCTTAACTGTCAAAACGTCAAGATCCGGTGAAAACTACATATGCCCAAATTGAACCGATTACAATGCTTTCACTTCTACAGCTATAACTCTGCTATAGTGCTAGACAGGAAAGTAAAAATTACTTATCTTGAATTTTAGTTCATTAATACATTTTTTGCAAAAATACTTCAAAAATACAGGAATTTCAAAAAATAATTAACAGTTACACAACTATTGTAATTTAAAATAACTGCACAAGATTTAATTTGTACAATTCTAATGATTATTCATAAAAAGGTAAAATACAAGTATTAACATTTTAACTGCGACCTTGGAACAGAAAATGAAAGAATTTATCAGCATCACGTACCTACCGTAATGTAAATTTATTTTCTACTTGCATCAGTTAACGCGAGATTCAGTTATATATAGAGGGAGTAAAATATATCCTATTTTCTCATACTCGTCAGTCGGCCTTTTTTACTAAATTATGTGAAGGCCTGTTACAAATAGAATTTATTAGTTCTGTTTATCATTAGGTCTTTAACCGGGTTGTTTATAATATATGAATAAACATTTTTATCCACGTTTGAAATAGTGTAGCAATCGCTAAAATCATAATAATACCAAACTTATGAGAAAATAACAAAAAAGAGTGGAGTCTAAAGTTGTGCTTTTGATCGCAATATTATTATAATAGCCGTGATATCAGTACACACGCAACTTGTTTACCATTCGTAAGTTTCAAAAGTTTCTTATGATACGTTGTACCACACATAACCTTAGGCTATTTAGAAATGTACTTCTTGAAAAAAAAAAAAAAACATTTATTGTTCATACGACAGCAGGTATGATGTAATACGAAGTAAAATATTACTCATAATATAACACTTAATTAAGTAATTAGAAAATAAGATTTTTATTAACATAAAAATAATTTATTCCATAAGTGTTGAGAATATTTAATTAAAAGGTATTTCAGATACATATAAAATATTAAAAAAATAAAAGAAAAACATAATAGAATAGGCATCATTTCATTTCAACAGATATCACTGTTCAATAATTTCATTCTGAACAGACAGAAATGGAATTTCATTTCATCCACTATTATTCAGAGATGAGATTATTCAAGACGGGCTTCCTCTCTCACACTCTCACGTTCTTATACAGTCTAATAAAGGATCATTTCATCTTTCCTTGTTATCTCTATAAGGTTTCATACTCTACGACCGTTTTATATATGATGTAGTAAGTCCTATTTTGTTGTTCACTGAATTCCAAAATAGTTATTTATTTCCATAACTAAATATGTTTAGTAATAACATATGTATTGTTTATGCTATATTTTGTACAAATAAAACTCCAATGTGGACAACACATGATTTCCTTGAATGTCTATTAAATTACATTTACACATTTTTTTTAAATGAAAGTACATAAAATTTTATTTTCTCAAAAACTTTGGATATTTTTTTGTTATTATTGAATTTAAAAAAAATTAAATTGAAAAGTTGTTTACAATGAGAGATTAATAATTATTAATAAATAAATATATTTAAATTAAAAAAAAAAAGGAGATGAAGTCTGATTCGAACCGATGTGCCTTCCCATAAGGTCTAAATATTTCGTTAATTAAAATTTAATTTGGCTATAACTCTGTAACTAATGAAAATAAGTACATGATATATCGTTGAAAAGCTCTTGATGAGAGCTTATTATAAAAAACAGTTAAGAAAAAGTACAAAATCCAAATTTTTGAATTGGGCTTTTTAGGACAGTTTCGATTCAATCGATTACAATCAAAGTCCTAAATCCAAAATTTCAACATCCTACGGCTAATCGTTTTTGAGTTATGCGAGACACATTCGTATGTACGTACAGACTTCACGCCGAAACTAGTCAAAATAAATTCAGGGATGCTCAAAATGGATATTTCCGTTGAAATCCAGAAACCTATATTTTTCGCGATCACAATGCTTCCTTTACTTCGTTCAAGGACGTAATAATATTACATTTTAAATTTTACCTGGTAAAACAACATCTCCAACTTAACAATGAACGTACTGATAATCTGAACAGTTTATTTATAACGGCTTATAAATATATATATATATATATATTATAATAATGAATTTACGTACAGCAAGTGTTGGAAATGATGACAATTCATTTAAATGCAATTATCAACACATTTGTAGCAATATTTTTTAATTATTTCTTGTTTGTTTACAGGTTGGAATCGGTAGTATTTATTTTCAATAGTTCAGGATATATGGATATCTTTGCAGAGGATACAGTTTTAACTAGCTCTAACAAAAGAACTGTTACCGACAGAGTATACAGAAAAATTAAACTGATGCGTAGCTAGCAATCTCTCCGTAAACTAGCGTCGAGATACAAGTGATAAAAGCGAATACATAATTTTAAGGTAAAATTTCTTTGGAAAAAATCAGATTAAGAAATGAAGTATTTGCAGTCAACGAGCAGGACGATATAAGTTGCAACATTTTAATATAACCAGTAACCACAATCATCCATTAACAAAAAGGTATTACTGACGGATAATTTCTTAGAAGGTTAGAATGATTTCAAAAACCAAATATGCTATTATTTATCATCCTGTAATTGATCATCATATTGTTTTTTATTAGTGCAGAAGAGATTCAATAAAATTATGCTAATATGCTGATTATCAGAATACTCATACTGAGGAAGTGTTCTAAATATTGAGATTATCATTAAAGTGGAACAAGTTTCAGTCACGAAAACACTACCACTAAAATAATATTTAATGTAAGATCGAATCCTGCTTTTTTTTTTAACATTGGCGATATTTTAAAAAATACATAAAAAATTATATTATCTTTAATGAATACTTTTAGAATATTGTTCAAGGGGAACTAGAATTCTATATTGATAAAATTTCATTACTTTCTTACCAGTACTGACAAATCTAAATAATTATCTTACTGTCTTAATTTCTCTTTACGGTTAATTAACCAGATAAATTTGAAACTTGTGGGTAGGAATATAGAATTAAAATTTTTTACAGTATTAAAAATGTTATGCTTGAACGGGATTCGAACCCGTGGCCTTCTGAATGAAATACAAATACGCTACTACTGTTTTGCAAGTTCTTGTGACTAGCTTGAATAATATATTCTATTAGTTATTAAAAGTGACCTTTTGTCAGAATACTTTGAAAAAATGTTTTAACCATATTATCAGTACAATTTCCGTTGATATCTCCATCTGATATTTTATTGAAATATAAAAATTTATTGTATTACAAATTTTCCTTAAAAAAGATCTAAAAGGTTCCTTGGTACTATCCCTGAGGTCCATGGATGTAACAATTACTTATTACACGAATTAAGGAACGCAGCTAGCTGCCTATGAGCCCGAATCAGAAAATTGCACTTCGGCTGTAAATACTGAATTCTAGATATTAACTGCTTCAATTTAAATATTCTGATTTTTGTCAAAATGATATCTAAAGTCTGTGCAATATTAAAGACAAACACTGTTGTTTATTATTATTATTGTTTATTATTTTTTTCTTTATTATTATTATTATTATTGTCACTATTATTTATTTATCTTATTTCCTATGTTCTTAGAGTAATAAATAGTATTTATATAAACATTTGTATTTGTTAGTCTCTCAATATCCTGGTCGAGCCGTGAACTCGTGACAATACCAATGAATGATTTTTTATCAATTTCTAATTTAATTTTTTTTATCAATATCGAATTCTAGTTCCCCATGAACAATATTCAAAAGGATTTTCTAAAGATATAGTGGACGATAAAAAGTTAATATTCATCATTCTCATTTAAATTAATATTATCAAATTATCCGTTAAGTTTAAACATTTTTGTAAAACTCTAGTATTCCACAAAAAAAAAAACAATCTGTGGACAATTAAATAACAAGCCTTAAAATTTAAACCAATTCGTTTTAGAAAGGTATAAACAACCTCTTAAAAAGATCGTTTTTGGTAAATAATTTTTAATGTAAAAAAACTGCTCTCATACTTATAACACAAAAATCTTTCGGTACTTGCCATAGGTTTTAAAAAAATGGAATATCGGAAAAGTGGACAAAATTTCTGAAAAACGGAGAATATAATAGGCCGGGAAGTTAATTTGTTCGTACATACGTCGAAATTTAGCACGTATAATTTTGGAATTAGGACAAAAAAGTGTCAATTTTTTATACGATGCGTAGCTTTTAAACTCAAAACGTATTGTCTGATTCAAATCAAATTCTAAGAGAACACGAATAGAACGTTTAATAAGAACAAAAATTTTCTACGAAATACTGATTCGTTCTAAACTATCAATTTAGATAAATTTTAAATTGATAAAATACATTAACAGATATAAACATCAGTATAGATAGCATAACTAGCACAAATGTAAATGTGCATAAATGTTCTGTGCAGCATATGATTATTAGAAAGTGTAAGTACATTATGTATATGTAATACCAGAACTAATTTATAGGAGAGTAAACTAGTTCTGTTTATGTTATGCTGAGGGTTGGTGGGGAGATAGTTCTTCAAACAGTAATGCAGTCCTTTCTAATGTATCTGTACGCTGTTTTGCAGTTTATGTCTTAATCGTTCAAATGACCAAAATTATTCACGTAAAAAAAATATTCTATTTGTCACGTAAATAAAAATAGATACCGTTTTGACAGGATGTTATGTTATTTATTTAGTTTAATATATGATTAATAATTTCCGAGAAATATTTAAGATCGAACTAATATTTATTGGTTAATAAAAATCGTTCTCTGCATTTTACACATTAGGGTAATTCATATCTTTTTTTTAGTCTTTAACAATAAAATGCACGTAATACCGTAGAGTATAAGATACAAATATTGGTTTTCAATCTAAAAAAGGAAATACATTAAAATATATTAGTTTACCAATATTTGAAACAACGACAAAATTTTACTTTAAAAATAATATCCTAATATTCAGGCGTTAAAATCTAATATTATCTACCAGAAAATTAAAGACTTATACAGAGCGTTTTGTAATGTTCTTCGGAGTTACGAAAATTCATTAACAAAAATCTATTTCACTCATAAGAATAAAACAAGTACTGTACGAAAGAGTACTTCAAATACTTTTTCCACATACACTAGGCAGTCAGTAAACTATCTGCTCGCTATGCGTCGACAGTAGCGAAAATGGCTGCCACAGGAAGCGAGAAGTCGTTTTGTGTGTTAGAATTTCACTTGTCACAAGTCAGTAATTTCTGTGCACCGTGCGTTTCGGTTGAAATTTCATAAGGAGCCACCAAGTGACAATTCAATTCGTGCACGGTATAAACAATTCAGTGAATTCGGTTGCTTGTGCAAACGAAAATCAACCGGTCGTCCATCAACCTCAGAAGTCAATGTCGAACGTGTGCGTGCAAGTTTCATTCGCAGCCCGTCAAAATCGACTGCGGCCGCAGGCAGAGAATTAGGAATTCCGAAAACAACAGTGTGGAGAGTTCTCCGTAAACGTTTATTACGCAAACCGTACTATCTTCAATTAATCCAGCGTCTTTCTGATGGAGATAAAATACGTAGGCTCGATTTTTGTTTACTGTTACAGGAAAAGATGTTGTTAGATGAAGGTTTTCTAAACAAGATAATTTTCAGCGATGAAGATACTTTCCATATTAGCGACAAAGTAAACCGTCATAACGTGCGATTTTGGGGAACTGAAAACCCACACGCTTATGTGGAACACATTAGGGATTCTCCGAAAGTAAACATTTTTTGTACGATCTCTCGTGAGGCAGTGTATGGGCCGTTCTTTTTTATGTAAACGACAGTAACCGGCATGCTATACCTGGATATGTTACAATCATAGCTTATGCCTCAGCTACGTCATTTTCCAGCAAAATGGTTGTCCTGCCCGTTTTCATAACGAGGTTCGACAATACCTTAACACAACATTACCTCAGCGCTGGATGGGACGTGCGTCTGAAGAAGACCAACACATTATTCTTTGGCCACCAAGATCACCAGACCTCACGCCATGTGATTTCTTTATCTGGGGTTACGTGAAAGATAAGGTGTTTTTCCCACCGATGCCGCACGATATCGCTGAGCTAAAGGATCGCATAATCAATGCGATCAACTCTATCGAAAATGACATGTTAGAACGAGTTTGGCAAGAGCTAGACTTTCGTGTTGATGTGTGCCGTGTCACCAGATGAGCACATATTTAACATTTATAGATTTTAACAAAAACTGTTTGAGTCCCTGCATCACCTCGTACAACTTTCATTTAGGTAAGTGAAATACTTTTTTTGTACTGAATTTTTGTAACTCCTAAGAACATTATGAAACGCCCTGTATTACATTAAATAGGTTATAAAATTATCGGAATGAAGTTGTTTTAAGAACAATACAACAAAATGGAATTTTAACTGATAATCAATATAATAAACAAACAAAAAATCCGCAAACAGTGATATTGCAATATGATTTGACAAAAGCTTAATATTTTCAAGGAAATCATTAAACATAAACAAAAATTCAGTTTATAATAATAAAAATGCGCGTCTTTTATGTTAAATGTCAGCTTTAAAAAAATATTGTATTAATTCTAAATTCATACATTAAAAAGAAGATAAAATCAAATTATATATAATTAATATCTTGTATAATGTTTCTGAAAATAAAAATATTTCCGTTTAATAATTGATTGCATTAAAAATATTTTAAAAATACTAAACTAAATAAAAAATAAAAAACTGGTCTTGTAGTAAAATTTAAAAAATCTATTTGTCACAAAAAGATACTGTACTAATTAATGTAAGAATCATACAGACAAGTTTAATTCTCCAAACAACCCGTTTGTCAATTAGCTTTGTCAAATACTACTGAATACATAGGCTTGAATTATACTCTGTATTTGTGTGAACAGAAGCTTATATTATTATATAAGTGTTCCGCATTTCTTTATCTTCTTACAGAGTGTAATCTGTATTACAAAGATTTACCTACAGCAGAAATTACTAAATTTTATATGGAAACAACCATTACACGTTGTACATAGGTTATAATAGTCGTATACGTGTTGACGACGTGTAAAGATAACAGAACAACGCGGCAATCTACATGTAAAATTTAGGTTTTACTGTTTAAGATCTTTCCTTTATAATACAGCTACCTCGTATTAAAACTGTGTACATTTTAATAAGTGTAAACTCATATTTATATACTAGCTCATAATAATTAACAGAACTATATTAATTAATTATGGCAAAAAAAAATTTCATAAAATTAAAAAATTTCTTAAAATATTTCTATCTACTTAATCTAATTGAAATTAGTAGTTGATGTTAAAGAATATCACAGTTAACCAGTCTATATTACAAACCTTCATATTTCAATTTTCAGTTAAATGTGATACAAAATTAAATACGTGAAAAAATGCAGAGTGATAAAACGTATAAAAAATTAAAGAAATAATTCTATAATAAAATTGGAGAATTGAAATATAAGACTGCAACCAATCGGTAATCGAGTTAGAATGAAATCTGGTTGTGTTAAGTATATAAATACAGATTGACGATTATTATATACGTGAATATTTTAAGCATTACTGTGAAACATAAATATTTATTTAAAAAAATAAAAAACCGTAAATGACAAAATTCAATTACCTATTAAAATTAGTAAATAACAAGAAAAATATACAGATACTGGTAAAATAATATTCTTCAAAACATGTATTAAATATTAACCAACGACAAAATAACTTGTGCTGTTTGATAAAGAAATTTTTTTTACCATTTTTTTTATATTTTATACTTCTTCCACTGTTCTTTTCATATAAATACGTTGAAATGAAGCATCTTTTTTATTAACGCTTAATATATAATATTAATTCAATATATACCCCACCGGGTTGGTTTAGCGGTAAAACTCGTCATCGTAAATCAGCTGATTTCAAAGCCAAGGGTTCTTAGGTACAAATCCTAGTGAAGGAAGTTAGTTGCTTTTATTCGGACTTGAATACAAGATCGTTAATACCAGTGTTATTTGATGGCTGGGGTTCAATTAACCATATGTCTCAGGAACGGTCGGCCTTAATTTGTTCAAGATTACACGTTTACCGGTACATTATCGGTTACACTCCAGTTACTAATGACTTTAATTGCTGATGCGACTATAAATAAAGAAATATTAAAAAATACAATATATAATAATATTTAACGTACATTCTTTTATAAATTTATAAAAGAGCATTTTCATGTGGGTCTGTGTGTGTGTGTCCTGCCCCCTTAGCTTAGCATCGGAATGTACCGATCACTAGCGGAAAATCCCGAATTGTTACTACATGTCTCGTGGTGGTAAGTATATATATATCTCGTGGTGGCATATATATATATGTATACATGCGAAATATATATTAATAATATATCTCTTTATTTATGTAAATGTTTTTCTTCATAAAATAATGAACTATAACCAAAAATTCCTTTAGGCACGCCGGAAGGCGGAGGTAGATTTTACCGGTGCTAAGTAGGGAATAAAAAAGAGTTCCACCTTGAAGTTACGAAAAACTTCAAATTTACTCAATACGAAAATGGTTGCATATGAAAAAAGTTATCTTATCCAAACAATATTAGGAACTTTAAACGAGTGTGATATTTTAAATAAGAAAATTATAGCGATATTTTGTTCTTTTGATAAAACCCTCCCCCATTTCCACCCCCACGGTCCAATTTTTCCCATTAACGAACTCGACCGAAAATTTAGGTTTTTATATTTTATGTATCAATTTAAAAGTGATTGGCGCAAAATTACAGCAGTTATCGTGTCCACAAGAAAGTGAAATTACATATATATATATATAAATGTATAAATAAACTTTTTGAACTGACGGTGGTTTTGGTGTCTGGGGATGTGAAATGCGAAGATATGTCAAACGTTTCCGGAAGTCGAATCATGGTACTCATTACAACGGTAGCTTTCTTATGAAATTATTTAAAAGTAGGTACCGGTATATACCGATCACTAGTGGAAAATGATTTTAAAAAAATATTTTTACACAAGAAGTTATCAGTTTTTGGGCACCTAATAATCCCATTGCGAGACGCCACCCGCCCGGACATGTACGGCATGTCTCTGCAGCTAGTATATATATATATATATATATATATATATATATATATATATATATATATATACATATACTGTAACTTTTATTATATATTATTTATAAATAAATAAATAATATATATATTTTAAGTTCTCTTAATCTGTATACTTCAAATTATAAATAATTTTACTCTTTCGTATTTTATAAAGCCTTAAATTAAAGAAAAAATAATTCAAGTCATTATATAAAATTAGCAATAATATAAGTTTATAGAAATGCTATTTTAATAATGTAGATTATTACCCCCAATTCTCTGAAGTTACTAGTCAACATTTAACACTTATAATCTAGAAAAAAGTTTTAGGGAATGGAATTCCTGTGATTTTTTCTGTAAATAAATCTTTAATGCTAATATTTCCATTAGTATTTCTGATATCTATTATTTACTTTTTTAATAAAAAAAAAATCGCATGTGTATATTACATATATGTATATCACTTAATATAACGCCTAAATCTATTACATACCTACCTGTGATTATATTTATTATTCATTACACAAATCACCTAATTTCCTGATGGTATCACATCAAATTTCATCACTAACTTAAACCACTCCTGAGATATAAAAAAAGATCACACACACGCACACGCACACGCACAAAACAATATTTTAATTTTACTTTGATTTATATTTTGAACTCAACATATCAGAGTTATTTTTTAATTTAGATGCTACGAAACGTACAAAAATTAGGAGAGAGTAGTTTTTAGTTCTTTTTGACCTACGTTTTTCCCTTTTATAAAATACAACAAAAGAAGAAATAATAATCTAAGAATGAAGCATGGGTATTGAATAAAATATGATAAAACATTTTGGAACGAGGTGAGAATATTATGAAATATTTCTCTAAATAAACTCACCGGAAATAATTTCTTCTTTCAGAAGCTGTACCCTCTCCTCCAATTGTAATTAAATAACGTTATCAGATCTTTATTAACAAATTCTGATGTACAATCAGTATCAACATGTAATTATTTAGCAATAAATATTTTTCTAATATATCTGAATAATAGTAGTACTGTTAATACAATATTAAAATGGCACTGAAAGTTTTAACGAAGAAGGAGCAGAGTTCACTGGAGTTTATTCTACAGAACGTAGTATTCTAAAGTCATAACTAGTCAATTTTTAAACCCGATATATATTTAAACATGCTAATATAATTATTTTTAATAATGGAGTAACATTATTAACTTAATTAAAAATTTTCTAAAAAAATCCACAGCGAGAACCAACTGTGAGTTAATAATATTTTTAATAATAACATTTTTTTAGAGAGAAAAAATTAATCCTTTATTTAATCAAGTAAAGAATTAATAAGTAAACGGTAACCAGAAAAATTGAAAATATAATTAAAAAATGTAATTGGAAACATAAAATTATTAAAAAATAAATTAGGTCATACGAATAGTACAGACAATTAATTAACTTTGTGGTAATAGTAACTTTGAGGTTCCTCCATTTAACTTTTTGTAATAGCATAATCATCATGGGAGTAGCAAATATTACTAGTGGAACTTAATAAAAGAGTTGAATTTTGTTGTTTTGGAACACTTCTTAGAGTTCAATATTCTTTCATTATTTATATAATAATTTCCATTATCAATAATTTTTAAAAGTAATCTTCAAGCGCTTTCGGATTATTAATCCATCTTCAGGAACAATGATATGTTATACACTATAATTATTTACTTCACATATTATTAATTATACTAAACTGAATTTTTATAAAAAATATAAATATAACAATTGATCGTCGAAAAGTAAAATAAAGTTAACGTTATCAGTCATGTCACGACGAAGGTCTCAACTGTTATGTTTCAGCAGTATAACATAACAATTGAGACCATACTAACGACGGATAACGTTAATTTTATTTTACCTTTTAACGATCAATTGTTATATTTATATTTTTTATAAAAATTCAATTTAGTATATAATTAAGGTTAAGTGAAGTAAATAATTATAACGTATAACACATCACTGTTCCTGAGGGTGGATTAATAATTTGAAAGCGTTAGAACATTACTATTAAAGATTGTTGGTAACTGGAAACTATTATATAAAAATTTATGTATTAATACCAAAGAACAATGCTTAATAAAATTGATATTCTTTCAGTAATAACAAAACTATAGTATTCGTTAGATTACTATTCTAATTCAATTCATTAATATGAATAAATAAGTTATTTATCATAGTATTAAAAAGTTTATTTGGTAGCCTGCTTCATAACTATAGACTAAATTGTGAGTTACGGACAGTAGTTTGTGCTCAAACAGAAATGTATTACGGGAACTATTAGTCCAAATATTGTGGAAAAAAGTTATACATTTTTTCTTATGGCAGTATTTAAAATTTTCTTAAAATTTATTATTATACTCGCAATAAAGAGAAAATTATAAAAAAAGTCAATTAAAAAAAAAATTATAGTTGTTCACTTGAACTGTGTTTATAACTGAACAAAATTTACATAATTTGAATGATGCGATACCGGGTAAAAGTTTGTCGTCAACCAGCAGTGGATTTTCCTACAGGATATTATGATTTCATATATTAATGAAGTCATAATTTTACATGACTTCATTTTGAACTATTAATGGCCTTTAGTTCCGCGTGTAATGGAGAATTGAGAAAAGTCTTCTTGATTTGTGATAGAATTCTAATTAGAAAAGAATTTTAAATTCTGTTGTTACAAATTTTCGTCAGATTATTTATTTGTATTATCTTAAAATGAATATTATCATAGTAAATTAAGTAATGAGATATTATCACATTTAATTTTTTTTTTTTTTTTTTTTTTAATTAACTCTAGTAAACTTTTATAAAATCTTTAAAAGTAAAACAAAAAAAAAACAAAATGGTGTCCATTTTACACCTACAAATACAATTTAATTTTTTTAATATTAAAATAATCCAGCTCCCATTCATAGAATTATAATTATGTTATAACCATGTTGTTTATGGAAGGAGTAAGTAGGCTACAAATTCTTTGTTTGCCCTCTGTTGCATGATAATTATATTAATACGAGGGTAAGTCAATTATTATCCGCAATTTAGTTATATTTTTGTTTATGTTGGTAGTACTGTCGTGTGGCGTAGATGACGGATGCGTGGTTTAATTGTTATTATGTCTGTGCAGGTTTAATGCTGCTAGGTTAGTTCCATTATCGCGGCCCTGCCATTAACCGTAGCTGCTCCGTTTTCTGTTTGCAGCAAAGAACAGCAACGCTCAGTGACCCGTTTTTGTGGTCGGAAGGTGTATCAGGGCCCGAAATTCATCGAAGACTTTCGGTACATTACGGGGAGTGTGTATTGCCGCAACGGACATGCCATTCTACGAATGGATCGAAAAATTCAAAACCGGTCGCACAAGTTTTACGCACGACGAAGGAGTCTGACGACCGTTTACCGCCACAAATGAGGAAAACATTGAGCGTGCACGTGACACGGTTTTCTTAGACAGACGAGTAACTATCGATGAAGTGGCACATCGTCTGCCAATTAGTCACGGTTCTGCTTACGAAATCATTCACAACAGACTTGGGTTTCATAACGTCTGTGCAAGATAGAACCCAAAACAACTCACACAGTCGCATAAACAAACGCGCTTGGACATCTGCCAAAAACATTTGTATCGCTACGGGTAACGAACGAGACATTTTCTTAGACAGAAGCATCACCGGTGACGAAACATGGATCCATCATTACGAGCCGGAGAGTAAACGGCAAAGTATGGAATTGAAACATCCAAATTCGCCCTGCAAAAAAAAAACGTTCAAGACAACCGTCCGCAGGAAAACTGATGTTTACGGTTTTTTTTTACTCACAAGGCCCATTACTGGAACATTATGAGGAAAGCGGCACGACAATAAACGGTACGCGTTACAGTGACATGCTTACTGCCAAGCTGTTGCCTGCAATTCGAAGCAAACGCCGAGGACTGCTGTCGAAAGGTGTTGTGTTGTTGCACGAAAATGCCCGTCCACATACTGCTGCCCGCACTGCTGAAACGCTTCAGAAACTCAACTTTGAAGTACTGGATCGTCCTCCGTATAGTCCTGATCTTGCCCGTTCTGACTACCACTTGTTTGGTCCACTCAAAGAGGCATTACGGGGCCGTCGATTTACCTCGGACGAAACAGTGAAGGGTGAAGGAAGCGGTGCATTCCTGGCTCGCAGCTCAACCGAAAACCTTCTTTTATGAGGGCATCAGGAAGCTTGTGCAACGATGGACCAAGTGCGTTGAAATGCAAGGGGATTATGTTGAAAAATTATGTGCGTGTAAGTTTCCTATTTGTACTGCAATAAAATTTATAACTAAATTGCGGATAATAATTGATTTATGATGTTCCGGTCACTTCAAAAAATACATTTTTTTTTAAATAACGAATTTAAATTATTTCAATAATTATATCATTATACGTATTACCGTGCTTGACCTTATGACTAATACATTCGTAGATTACATTTTATTTAGAAATAAATAAAATATTTGCAAATACATATTATAACTTACTAATTAATGAATAAATAAGGGTTTTATTATTTACATTTTATCTTTATTATAGAAAGAGACGGATATATGGTTAATGCACTGGACACGCAGTGAGCTCCGTTAACCTAACTCTCCCAACTCTTTAGTACTACGAATTCTCAATTTCAAGGCAATTTCATTCCTCATCGGACAACATTTTTTTATTAACATTTTATGTAAATAAAAATTCCGAAAATTAATAAGAAATTCTATAAAATATATGATGGACTTAAAATTTCTACTTCCGTTTAATAATTGTAATATATATATATTGGAATTTCCCCAATTAATAGAAAAATAAAAATATTACAAAAAATGAATGGAATTTACAAATAGTAATACTTATAAATAAGCAATTCAATAATAAAACTAATACATAAAACAAGATATCTAACTTCATAAAAGGTTGCGAATAAGTCAAGGCTAAATGTAGGTATATTATTATTAATAATAAGCCTCACTATGACGTCACATTTTAAGATAAACTGTCAGTGTATGCCTACTATCTACTGATTCTATTTAAACGAATAATTTTTTTTTCACAACTAGTGTATTTACAATTGGTTCCTTAAGTGGAACCATAAGTAAATTGTTTGATAAGATACACATGATAGTGTTGTTCTTAAGGAACTTCCATATTTCAATCCATAACAAAAATTATCAGTAAGCAGTAATCTTAAAGTTCATTATTAAAAAATATACCTCCTAACACTTCATAGTCCACAAAAACAAACAATTAACAAATAAATAGTCAATAAAAAAAAACACAAATAATCTAGCGATAGCTAGTCGAACAAAGAACATAACTTGCAGCTAAAAACAAAAAAATAAATAAATAAAAATAACACTACTAGATTAGGCGATAGTAATTGTAAACTGTCATTAAGTAGTCCCTAAGTCAAGCATGGAGACGTTTCAACCTTTGGAATTCCCCACCATTATCAAGCAGATTGATCGCTAAATGATTGACGTGTGTTTTTCTAAACGTTGTTGGTATTTAACACTGTACTGTCTCACAATCTCACGATGCATCGGAGACTCCAGATATTCTCATCATTCCGTATGAATCATGGCGCTTCTGCAATTGTTCTCGTTACCTTGTTTTGAAAGTTTTGTATGATATCTACGTAACTACTGCCTGCTGTCTCTCACAACTTCACGCTATAAGCCCAGATTGATCGTAGGATAACTCTAATTCAGAACTTTATTGGGCAACATGAGATATGAGTTTCTCTCCAGCAGCCGATGCAGTTCCCTATACTTCGCGCTCAGTTGGTTTCCTTTCATACTCGCGTGACACTTCCAGGTCAAACGCCGAGCTAGGTGAAGTCCTAGGTACCGCACAATCTCTGTTTGCGGGATCAAGACTGATGTTCACACTGGGACAGTTGCTCCTTTTCATCGCGAATGTGAAGTGGTTCGATTTATGCTGATTAACTTTAATCCTCCATTTTTTCTGCCGTGCGCAGACAAAGTCCAGTAAACGAATAATTTAATATAAAAATTACTTTATCAGTCTTTAAAAGTGTTTTTCTATGAAATTAATAATGCTTTGTGAGTTACAAAAAATGAATGTAAAATATTATAAACGTTAAAATTAAATAAAGAAATAATATACGGTATGTATTAGAATGTGTTATATGAAAGGAACTTAAACTCAGGTTCTACAAAGATATTTCAAAATCTTGTTCTGAGAATGGAAATGAATTAAAGGATATTTGCAAATACATATTATAACTTACTGATTAATGAATAAGTAAGGAGTTTATTATTTACATTTTATCTTTATTATAGAAAGAGACGGATATATGGTTATTGCATTGGACACACAGTGAGCTCCGTTAGTCTATTTCTCCCAACTCTTTGGTACTGCGAATTCTCAATTACAAGGAAATTTCATTCCTTATCGGATTACATTTTTTATTAACAATTTATGTAAATAACAATTCCAAAAATTAATAAGAAATTTTATAAAATATATAATGGACTTGAAATTTCTACTTCCGTTTAATAATTATATATATATACACACACATAGATTACCTATAAATTGAAATGAAATTACTTTGTTATTTTTCCGTTTTTCATTTTTAGTTTATTTCGTCCTCTGTAATTTTATTTTCTAAGTTATGTCTTGTAACATACTGTTATACTAAGTTGTTCATTTTTTTATTTAATCCCTCATTATCCTCCTGTCCGTCGCACTTCATTATCTTTGTATCATTCTTACTTATTTTTAAACTGAACTGCTACGCTCTTAGCACTTTTAATTATAGTGGTAATCGTTCGCAATTTTTTTCAAACTTATTTTTGGCTTACACCAAAAATAATGTTACCAGGGAATTACAGCAACGTTATTTTCTCTTGGTGGCCGTCCACCGTTAAATTTGATTTTTATTTCCTGCATTATTCTAAATACAAAATGTAAAGAAACATGGATAAATGGATATAGTTTACCTATCTTCATCCGCTTTGATTTTTATATAGATTTAAATATATACGATATAACATACTTACTGAATTCTCTAAGATAGCTAATCACACACCACATACGATTTGAGTACTTTTATAGTATTTTATGGGCACTTTTTTGGTAACATGTAGATGTTTGGTATTTGGCCATTACGTAACTGGTATTTTTATCGTCTTATATGGAAAATATAGAACGGTTTTTTTTCAATAAAGATCGATTCTGCACATTTTTAATCGAATAAAGAATAAAATAAAACATTGTGGCTCACATCTTCATAGACTAAAAGAGAGCAATTAGCGTTACTTTTCCTATTGGATAAGTTAAGTTTATTATTATTATTTTTTTTTTAATCGAATTACTTAGAATAAATAAAAGATCTATTTGTAGATCCTTCACTTTTTGTAAAAAAAAACAATCTAAACCATATCTCATTTAATATCGAATTAGAAAAATATAATATTCCAAAGTTTTGTTAATAAGTTGGTCATTACATTCGAATAATATAAAAACCAAATAGCGTCAATGTAATGTAGTAATTAATTTTTTTAGCCAAAATATATAAAATTAAAATCACAAAATGATTAAAATTAACGCTGTCTTAAAAATAACTGTTTGAAAAATTAGCCAATCCAAAAAAAAAAACTGAGTTATTAAAACCACGTGTTATGAAAAACGACTGCGTAAGTAACACCGTTAATAAGTGCAATTAAAATAACTTTGTTAATATTTTTTTAATGGAAAAAATATACTTTTTTCATTGTCGGGTTAATGATCTTAGCCTTTGAAGAAAAAAAATACAAAAAAATAGAATCTACAAAAAATATTATTTTGATTCTATTTTATTACTGGCCTTTTAAAGAAAAGATATCATTAAATTTAGCTTACAATCTAAACAAAGAAAAAATAAAGAAGGAATAAGTAAAATAAAAAAGAACGCGAAAAACCTTGAGAAGTTATCTGTTTGGACACACATACACACAGATATATATGATTACGAAAGAAAGAACTGTTTTGTGTAAGAAGTAGAGGCTACCTCGTCCTTACCATTTACTTTTATTTTTACTTGATTCCCTTTCTAACGAATGAAAAGAATAAAATATAATCAATGAAAACTTTGCCCGAGTATAAGATTATGTGCAGGCTTGTTTTTTTATACATATATATAATTTTAAGAAAACGGTGCATCTACACAATATATTTTTATCATTGTTATAACATTTTTATTAAATTAAATTATAAATATTAATAATTATTAAATTACTACGTAAGTATATTATAAATTAATTATTATAATATTATAAACAATATAATTTTAATTATTTTCTCTTTATCATTGAAATAAGAATTAAAATATTATATCGTACATTTTTAGAAAAAAACAAATGTTGTTATACGTAAAAACGCTAATCTTTGAATTTAATACAAATACACGCACGTGAGCATACACCCACACTCACACATCAAGATAGAAAGAGAGAGAGAAAGATATACAGAAGTAAATATATATATTTTTTTTTTGTAAAAAGTACGTAACTTATTAAACGTTGTAATGAATTCAAACAAAAACAAAAAAGCGGTTATTTACTTTAATTAAGAAAAAGGCAATTAAATATCACCAATTAAATTAAAAATTAATTATCTTGCACAACGTATCAGTTTTTCTAATACTTGAGAATTAGTCTTTATAATGACTATGACTCATGTGAAACAGTCTGAAGTGCATGTGGAACCAGTCAGAATGGCTTTCTCTTAAATTAATGATGTTCATTATTCCTTACGGTGAAAAAGTTAAAGTGGTAATTCGTTTATAATTAAAATTACCTGCATTTTGGTTAGCTCAAATTATTTATTTGCAATTATGTATAATGAAGAAGGAAATTCATTGCAACTGTCATCTACAGTCGTTACGGGAATGGCATATAACAAACTGATGTAAGGTTTAATATAAAATATTTGCTTATTTTACATATTGAATTATTTCCTTACGTATTCTAATCGTTTTTTCTTCTAAACAGATTTTACTTTACATACGACTGCCAGTTATTAAATGGATTATTTATATTTTATAAAAGAATCCTGGCTACATGATTAAGTCAGTTCGCTCTTGTAGGCAAGATTCAGAGCTTCTCATTTTAGTAATCAAGCTTTTTGTCTAGCAACCAGACATAAACCATCTGGGTTGACCTACAGGCAGTACTTTTAATCAGATGACAAGAACGATAGAACTTGAGGAATGCAGGTGATAAATCATATAGGGTGATTATTCGGTGAGGAACAGCAGAGAACGATACAAGCAAGCTCATCCAATGAAACTCATTATTACTTCCATGCAAAGGTCGCCTAACTCTCATCAAATCGAGAGCAGTTTTATCCAGGATAGAAAAGCAGATTTACGGTTTTGCATAAACCAGTTTAATTATTACGTCGGAAAAAGTTGTTTTTCCAAAAGAAATTAGAGACATTATTGGAAAACAAATACAAGTTTACCAAACGACTGATTTATCTTCAACACTGGATTTGTGTGGCTTACGGAAAAACTTTCCTGAATTGTAATATACGAACCAGATCCACATAGCAAGTTATAAATAGATTATAATGAAAGAAGATGATAGCAAAAATAAATATATATTGGTATTGTGTTAAGGAAAATTAAAATCAATGTTATCGGTTTAGTTGAACAACAGTTTTTCATATCTTTAATTTTGTCTTTTCTTTAAAATTTTATATCAAATTATTTTGTGAGCGAAAAAATTTGGTTTGATTTCACTACAATTTTTGTCTAATATTGGTAGAAATTTGCGTTTTTATTAATTTATTTCTCCGTAAAATTTATTTATA
The DNA here is from genome assembly GCF_047948215.1 of Lycorma delicatula. Taxonomy (NCBI): domain Eukaryota; kingdom Metazoa; phylum Arthropoda; class Insecta; order Hemiptera; family Fulgoridae; genus Lycorma; species Lycorma delicatula. Next base: position 203,098,884 of record NC_134457.1, on the reverse strand, counting down.
CTTGCAAAATTTGATAAGTTGTACTTAATTATGTATCAACTGAACTATAAAAGTTTTCTCAGACTATCCCTGGAGGTATATTAACTAATATTCATTGGATTAACACGCTAAGTAAAAAGATATAGCAGATTTTCTAATTTCTCACATTCGCACTTTGAATTATTAAGGTTTTTCCGTAGTCCATGATTTGATGTAAAAATATTCATTCAAATATTAAAAAAAAATTTTTTAATTTCAAAAATTATTAACGTACTGGGAATATTTTTTTATATGAAGGCTAACTTATAATATAAAAAAGTACTGGCTACATCATGTATTTACTTATTTTCAAATTTCACATTATTTGTAAATTTTATAAATCTCTTAACTTTTCAGTTCGATCATTTATTTTTATCAGATATGATTTTTTGTTTAATTTTATAAGGTATTAAAAAAAAATCAAGATTTTCATTGAATAATAAATTACTAATAACACAAAACATAATCCTGTTGTACGGAAATCTCATGTAAGGGAGACTCAGTCCTGAGGCAGACGAAATTAAAACAACATTGAAATATTTGAGAGATTCCAGTTAATAATAATTTGAATCAACACCATAATACACAAAGATATGAACACACCTAAATTCACAAATAATTAAACCTACCAGCAGCACAAAAAAAAAAGAAAAATACGAAATCCAGTTGCTACAGACTTTGAGGGCAATAGACAATAAAAGATTGAACTGGCTACTAGTTACAAATTTATTTTAAGAATATATAACTACTCATTGATACATATATATTAAAGAGGAACCAGATAGTGTGATCTCAATCAAAACATGCAATATTAAATAAATTATAAACTCTTTTATTGGATTTGAACTTAATTAAATAAAAAAGTAAATTTTAAAATATTTAATATATTTGAAAATCTACAAATCCAGATTGTTACGGTAGACTGCATTTTATCAATAATTTATTGGAGCAATTCAACAAAATAAAATATATATATTGCTCTGTTAACTATTAGCAAACAGAAAAACATAGGATATAGTAACAACCTTAAAGGAATTTCTCTTAATAACGCCTTCAGCTACCTCGTGAAAAATCATTAATAAAATTTATATGAAGTAGTAATTTTTTTTATCCCTTTTTTATAAAAAAAAACTCTCCCGAAATCTACCCATACCCATATATCTAATTTGTTCCACTTCATAAACATTCAATATGACTTATTAACTTTATACTTTTTAATATAACTTAATTGTTATGGTCAATTCATGTAAAAAAAAGTTAAAAAGTGATTTTTTTTTCTAAGCGAACAACGAAGTGTCGTCATCAGCACCCGGGCACGATTTTTATATTTTAAATAAATAAATATTATAAACTGGCAATTAAAAACTAAAACCCAGCTATACAAAAACACAGCGTAAGTGGTAAATGCTCTGCGACGTATGCTAAAAGCGAAATAAAACCGCAATGAAATATTACATTGATTTTCAAACTTAAAACAATAACCTTACCATCTACCATACGCCAAGTGGCATAAATAGCTGAAACATACCATAGAAAACTAAATATTTGAATATAAACGGACGGCTCTAAGAAAACATAAAATAACATTTCATTATTCCCTAGAATAGTTCGCATGTTAGCCTGTAGTTTAAACTTTCGACGCAACGCCCCATAACAAATACAATCCACAACGATGTGGTACACAGTTAGTCGGCGGTCGCATCGAGTACAAACGGGTGTATCTCTTTGAGTTATCAAATAACCATGGTAAAAAATGAGATACGATATATTTTATCGAGTTCTAATTTAAAGTTCACAAAAAAGGCTGTTCTTCTTATTTCCTTAATTAAATTAAAATGTTTTCTTTCTTTATAGATCGTAGATATATTATCCACGGCAGAAATTTCCCTCTTAAAACCAGCGTAATTTTCATTTAAAATATCGCTTTTACTTACCCAAGGTACAAAGCTGTCCCGCAATATCCCACAAAATGTTTTTCTTTACTATCTATAAAACGATAATCCCCGGTAAGTATTAACATCGATTGGAACTAGCTTTTATGAGTGAAAAATTATAATCACGTAAAGAATGGTGTCTGCCTATCCTTGGTTCAAGATTTGATTAAGTAGCCTATCATTAAATGATTACATTCTTCCGAGACTTATTTGTAAAATTCCGGAGGAATTTCTAATTCTTTCAGCCTCAATTTCTAATTTCTAAAAAAACCTTTGGTTCTGCATTAAAAAAATCATCTACTTTTCTTACTTGGTTTAAAAATCTACCAAAATAATATACCATATTCACTGATTTAATATATTTACCCGCTGTCCTAAATTTATTGATTTTAAATATAAGTGCCAGTTTCCAAAAATCCTTTGAATCGTACACCTTTTAAATTATCGGGTAATTTTTCCATAATAATAATAATAATAATAATAATAATAATAAAAGGGCCCTACTATATTTATGAGCCAGCCTCCTTTTCGGAGAACAACAACGCAACAATTTTCTGGAACCAGGGAATTGTAACAGCAAAACTCATCAACTGTAAGAACCCAGATATAGTAGTAGTTGATAAAATGGAAAAAGTAACTTACTTAATAGACGTAGCCATCCCGTCAAGTAACAACATCAACACTAAACACAATGAGAAGTTGCAGAAATATACAGATCTTGTTTTCGATTAAGGAAATGTGGAATCAAAAAGAAGTTTATACAATCCCAATAATTATATCTGCGGAGGGAATAATACCATCTACTTTGCACAACAGTCTTGAAAAACTGAAGATCCAGTCTAATCTCGTTGGTATAAATTACTCCGAGCTTAAGGAATGTCACCGGCAACAGTAAAAGCTGTGAAAGTGTGGGATAATAATAATAATAACCTTCTCGTATTCTTTTCGCCATTAAGATTCTCATTTTTTTCTAATTCATTCGTTTTCCTTAACAAATGCAAATATTTAAAAACCGTAGTTCCAGCTTTAGAAATTATTATATCCAACAGGGCCGGCTCTACGCAGTAGCCAAGGTAGGTGACTGCCTACGGCGGCAAAATTTAGGAGCGGCCAAACCGCCTGAATTAGAGCGCAAAAAAAGCAACCACAAAAATAAATTTCGATTACTTGAATATAGAAAATAATACTATTTACTATTTATTAGTACAATAATATTATTATTGTACTAGTTGTATTTATGTTAGCTATATTTAAAATATCTCTGAAAATACTAGGTACTTGTTTTCGTTTATAAGTTCTTTGTCAGTAGTTCGTTAAAAATATGAATTTTGTTTTTTAATAAGACAATTTTCCGTAAATCTGTATTAGTATTGTTATCATAATTCAATTATATATCATTTTCCTGGTAAACTGGTTCTTTTATAATACTGTTCTTTTTTTTGAAAAATATTTAAAGTTTTTTTGAAGCTTGGGGGCGGAATTTTTTGGATTTCCTTAATGCTGCAAAAACGCTACGGCTGGGGCCCTGTGCTCAGATTTTAATTTTAAAACAATCTCAAGATATTTCTTACAAGTTTTTTTTTACATAAAAAATGTTAATTCTCCTTTTACCAATCTAGATCACGGGCAGTCTATGTGTTAAATCGAAAATTTTCAAGGTAACTTGCACCTACTCGTGCTTATACAAAGTTATTTATAGATAATTTTATATTAATGGGCAAAAAAAGTTAAATGTTAAACAAGTTTTTTTTTTTTAAATATCAGCAAATTATAACCCTGAAAATTATAGAAACATTTTAAATATATATATATAAAAAAAAATAGACAAATATAAAATTCTTCAGTTCGTTTGTTATTAAAAGTTCTTTTTTAGTACAGGTACACCGTGTTTTGTTTGTTTTTATCATTAAAAAATAATATTATGTTCTAGAGATAAAGTTCAGGGTGTATAAACGGCGTAAACTGTGAAATATAACAATTCTTATCTCGAAAACGTACATAAAGATACATTTTGAGTAACTTCATTTTAAACAAAGAAATATAATAATAATTAATGTCGGTTAAGCCTATATAAAATCCAATGAATTATTTATTTAACAGATTTAATTATAACACGTTCGATATTTATATACCATTTACATTCTTTATATGAAAGGTAGGTTTACGTAAATGTTGACAGAACACTTGCGTCTATACACAAGGAAACACAAACATAACCTCACACACTTGTACGCAACACATTTCATAGAAATACGTTACCTTCTTTACTGCACGCAAACACTCGTGTATTCTCGTACATTCGTCTTTGTTTCTTTTTATATTAAAAACACTCTACTGAACTTAAACATTTTTCTTATTTCTTTCTCAAGGGGTTAATTTTCATTAATAAAGACGGTTAGATTTAATACAACCTAATAAAGTTATTAAACAAGCTCCGTGGAAAATATATATAACTGGTATTAACCACACATTGCAGTTTATCGTTTTTAATTTACAAGAAACGTCTTGAGACATCTTGGAACATGTCAGTCTCTATTTTCCTCTCTTCCAGAATAAACCTTAAAAGATCTCGATAGCTTCCACTTTCTTTTAGATCATTTATAATTTCTCAGACTTTCTTTTTAACTTTCTATTGATCCTTCTAGCACTGTTTTAATCAATCCTTCTCATCTCGTGATATCTTCCAGCTAGTTAGCTTTCCTATTCTGAATTATTCTGATTAAATCTAATATTCTCGTTGCCTTTCCTTATTGTTTTTTAATTTGTTTCGGTTTTTCTATCCGTTTGGACTTTGCCAATCACCTCCATGCTCGTATTTAAAATATAAACAGCCTTTCCTTTTTCCTCGTTCTTTGTTCCATAACTCAGATTCGTGTTTGTAAATTCATTTCATTCCAGATTCTGAAATAATAATATCTTTTACTTTTAAAATCATTTGGTAAATATTCTGCGCTTCATCTCCTATAAAAACACGGTCATCTGATTAACTTATACAATTTATTCTTCTAAGTCTTCATTCTTCCTTTCGCTGCTCCCTTAAGTTTTGATTAAATCATAAATGATTTAGTCAAAAATGAAGGGAGCATATTTTTGCGCGCGCGCACACGCATAGACTGCGTTAAACAAGGTTAGTAATAAACAGCACCCTTGGCTTACTTCCCTTCTAGATAGAATCACTCAATTTGAACATCCTTTTGGAGTCGTTTTTTTTATCAATTATTAAACTTAGGTATTATTAATCTTCTATCTTTCCAATCTAATTTTTGGCTTTTAATACTTCCATTATTTTATCTATTTGCCACGGTCAACCGCTTTTCCTGTATACATAAAACATATACTAATTGCTTTACCACTTTATAAGTATAAAATAGAGTTCTTGTCCTTCTTTTCCTCCGTAATACATATTGTTTTTTATTTTGTTTTTGTTATTATTATTCCTACATTCTTTTATTCAGTTTCCTGTTCAGAATTCATAGCAGAACCTATGCTAAATGCGAGATCAAAGTAATTATTCTACCATTTTTACACATTGTGCTGTGCTTTTTTTCTGGGAAATTTGGAATAATGATTGTTTAAGAGAGTCGTCTAGCCACATCCAATTACTGTGAATTGAATTGCGCTATTACCATTTCTTGAAATCCTTCTTAAAATTAAGATATTTAATCATTTTTATCGGCAGCTCATCTATTATTTTGTTTTTCATTTTAAAAATATTTTTTTTTTGGTTGTCGAATGTTATCCATTTTAGGATTGCTGTTGCCATTTCCTCTTCTTCCACTTCAATATGATCTTCTTTGGGAAGATTGCATTAGTGTAGTTTCGCATGGATTTTTTTTTCACGTTTCAAGAATACCTTTCTTTTTGAATAACACTTCATCATTTTTACTGAAAATTCTATATTTACAGAATATATATATTTATATTTTAGTAAAAAAAGATTTTAATCAATACTCGTATTTTTATGAATATTCTCAATAAATATATTTTCCTGTTAGGCCTAATAATTATTTATTTGAATTATATTACAGGAGATTACGAATGTTTATGCCTTCCTAATTCTATGTTACACGAATGAAAAAAGAGAAAAAAAATATGTTGCATGACTTATAGGTAAATATTCATAAAATAAAAGAAAACCAAAATTAATCAGGTCGTAGTAAACACAATTTAAAGTAAAAAAATAAAAACTATAAATAATTCAAAATAAAAATGTAAGTAACGCAAAAAACCACCACTTATTTCTGTATTGGGATTGATAAAGTATAATAATTTCCACTTGCCCTGAACTTATAATATAACAGACAGTTTCGGTTATTTGGCTTTCCAATCGCCTCTTACCAAAACTTTCTTTCGTTTTCATCTGACGCTAAAGTAAATTAATGATGTATCTTGTAATATTTACCTAAAAGATATAAAATTACATGAAAAATTTTTGAATTTATTAAAACAATAAAAATAAAACTGTTTCTTTTCTTTTTACAAGAGACAAAAATATAATGACTTAACTATAAAAATAATTATTCATTTGAGTTTCTTACATTTTTCGTTTTTAAAAATTTTAAATAGGAACTAACACACACACACACACACACTCTCCCTCACTTACTCTCTCTCTCTCTGTGTGTGTGTGTGGGTGTGTTTTAAATAAATCGAACAACACTTTTTAAAATATTTTTTTAAAGAGAGAAGAAACGTATTTAATAAGCAATAGAAACAAAAATTAACCTGTTTTAGATGTATTTAAGATAAGGTTTCATACTTTAAAATACCATAAAATTCAAATAAATATATTATAATAACACAGGAAATATAAAACTGACTTGTAACTATACATTTAATTTGTTGTTTGACAATTTCATTAACTAATTTCAACGAGGGTTGGAAATTAGAATACCGAAGGGTTTAATTGTTTTTTTAATTTATAACTGCAGCGATATTAAAAAGAGATTCGGCAATAAAAACACGTCAATAATAAAAAAAGGGAACTACGGTTAAAACAGAACAAAAATTATTGATGAATAAAGCTGAAATAATGAGAAGGGCATAAATGCAAAATAAAATCAAAAAGAAAACTGTATGAAACGATAATTAAAATAAGATCAAAAAGAGATATAATTCCATAGGCTCATTACAAAAATTAAAATATAAAACTAAATGCGCGTTTTGATATTTAAAAAGTAATAATCGCTTGTTACTGGCAGGGAAGAAATATTTAAAGTAGAAATAAATACAAAAAGCAAACATAAAATAATGTAATATGTACACATACGAGAAATACTATTAGAGTAGGCCAAGAAAGAGTCCACTCTATTACGACAGTATCGTGTTTATTTATTAATTCTGTTTTTTCTACATTTATCTCCTAATATAAAGTTTTTTGAATTTACAGTCACTTAATAATTTTCCTGAATTACTAATGAGGAAGTTTAACAACCGAATATTCATCTAGTTTTAGATTTACATTTATGTAAATGGTCGAGTAATTTTTCTCTCTTCAATTTTATAAAAAAGGACATGAAAAAAGAAGGGCCATACCTTAATTACCAGACTTCATTATTTTTAATTTTATTGATTATGATAATTTTTCGAAGTTAAATACATTTTTTTTTCACAAAAAGAATTAAAATGAAGCATTCAGATATGCAAAAAACCTTTTTATAGCATTAAAACTATTCTAAATATTTTAATTATTTAATCGTAATAATGTAAATGCGATGAAGATAACTTACCGTAATTAATTTCATTAAATTTTTTAAAGTGAAATGATTATAGCAAACCCAATAAATATATCTTACTCACCTGAAACAGAAAAAAACACATACTAATAAAGTACATTTCTTTTAAAAGAAAACAAACGTATATGAAATATAATTACATCCTAATTTAAAGAAAAACAAATCTTAAGTATAAGAATATTAGATAACTTAGTGGTCGGTGATGGTTTCTAGGTCATTTGGTTTTGAGTTTGATTCCCTGCAAGCAAATATTTTCTATCTGTTGCTTCATACACTTCACTTTCTCATTAAAGTGCGGGCTAAAGGTTCTCCGAAGTAGTAAGATTAAAATAAAATAGATGACCTTAGCTAGGTCCGAGATGTCGATATTTTTATATTTCAATTATCACGGTTATTAGATTTTTTTTAATAACTGAACGGTTTTTAAAATTTTACTTGTGTCTTTTGTCTCAAGATAGCATTTAGCATCAATAAAAAACGGGTTTGCTTGAACGGTGTAGAATCTATTTGAATACTTCAGCCCACCACACAATTCAAAGATGGGTAAGAGTTTCTATGAAGGAATTCTAAATCTCCAGTATTTGAGACATCATCAGGTAGTATTAATATTTCAAATCTGGAGGGGAATTAATTCGTCACATCATATATAATCTTACATTGAGCATTGAAAACATGTTGAAGAGTAACGTGTTACTTCCATCCGGATTAATGAAATCCAATTTCCCGTAGCAACAGTTTCTGGTACTGGGATCGGTGCCCAGTACCAAAAGGAGGCAACCGCTTTTTTAAGAGGAGTTATTTGTTTCGTTTTGAAATTTCTTCTTTCCCGGTAGTAATATACGAGGGTTATTTTTTTTCAAGGTCCGATAGGTCACGAAATTAAAACCACATTGAAAATAAAAAAAATGTTATTTGTAACAAGTACTTACATAGTTTCTCAATTTCTCTGCATAGTCGCCACTCCGATTTAGACATTTGTCGTAGCGTGATACCAACTTTCCAATACCTTCGTCATAGAACGGAGCCGCCTGTGTTTTCAGCCGTGTTTCTACGCCGGTCTGCAGATCGATGTATGTGCCAAAATGTTATCCTCCTAGCAAGCGTTTCATGTGAGCAAAGATGTGAAAATCGGATGAAGCCAAGTCCGGGCTGGATGATGGGTGATCAAACACTTCCCAACGAAAACGCTGCAGGAGCTTCTTTGTTACAGCGCAGTGTGCGAATTTCATTCATGATGATGATGATGATGATAATAAGAATTACACTCACCTTATGATTGGTTAAAAAACAACGAATAAGATTGGTTGGAATTCCGTGCCTGATAATGATAAGAATTACTCTCACCTTATGATTGGTTAAAAAAGAAAGAATACGAGAATACAGTGTGCAGCCGAGCATTGTCATGGAGAAAGAAAATGCCTGATGACAACATTCCTCTTCGCTTATTCTTATTCACCCACCATATAGCTCGGAATTGGCTCCATCCGATTTTCACCTCTTTGCTCACATGAAACGCTGGCTAGGAGGATAACATTTTGGCACAGACATCGATCTGCAGACCAGCATAGAAACACGGCTGAAAACACAGGCGGCTCCGTTCTATGACGAGGGTATTGGAAAGTTGGTACCACGCTACAACAAATGTATAAATCGGAGTGGCGACTATGTAGAGAAATAGTGTAACTATGTAAGTACTCGTAACAAATAAATTTTTTTTATTTTCACTGTGGTTTTAATTTCGTGACCTATCGGACCTTGAAAAAAATAACCCTCGTATGTATTAACTACTTTTTTTTTCCCCCAGTGCATTACCAAAACTAAGACATACTTCAGAATTTAGTCTTTTAGTTTGTTTGGTTTGAGAGAGCAGCTTTGTCTATGGGTTTCCTTGAAACTGTATTTCTCATCCGGTGCAGATAAAAAAAAACCCAAAACTGAGGATTAGATGCTTATAGGGAAAAATCTAACTCTTAATAATTACGTACTCAGCCAACTGACAATTTCATCCCGCGGTATTTAATTTCGGTAACCCATAGGGTTCGCCTCGTTGCATTGAGATAAGCCTTGAATCTTTTCTTCACAGCCTTTTATTTTTACGATTCTACACATAGAGCCGTTTCAGGTTCTGCGCACCGATAATTTTCATAGGAGATATGTTTTATCACCTTATATGGCTCAAATATATATTAATGATCGGAACTTTTTAATCAAGCTTAGTATTTAATTTCAAGTTTTCAGCTTTGAATTCAAAAATAATTAACAAAACCGTTATTAGAAAACAGTTATTTATTAAATTATAAATGCAGCACATGGATTTAGCGATCCCATTATCCATTGTTATTGCCACTGAGCTCCAATAAGCCAGGTAAGTAACAATCGGAATAAGATGTTCTCTATTTTACACGTAGAAATTACCTCCTGAAAGGGAAGATTAACGGATAAAAATATCAGGCAAAATATGTTGCTTGAAAAAGGCTAAATATCGATATGATGTCCCAACTTTTTCTTTTAGCCTTCGGGACCCTCGTTAGGTATTGTTTCAGAGGATGAGTTGAAATGGCAATTTTGTAGCGTGTGAAAATACCATCCCTGACCGGGATTCGAACCTGGAACCTCCGGATGAAAGGCCGAGACGCTACCACTCGCGTCATGAAGGCCGGAAAATATAAGATATCTAACACTATTCGATCATGAAAAAAAAGAAATCATACTAAAAGTTCCATGATGAATATTATGGAAAAGATAAGCAAAATAAATTATTCTAGGTAATTGTTTCTGAAGTGTAATAAACCACTGTTCGTGTCTCCATTGGTTTTTTTTTTATAGAATAGGGTTATAGAATGTGAAATTTCTAATAAAGATGAACACTTCGTAGATATCGAACGGAATGTGAAACTACCAGAAATAAATATACTAAGAATGAATAAGTAGATATAGACTGACAATTAATATTTTTACTACCTTGTACGAAGTAAAGGAAGTATTGTGATCACGAAAAATTTCGATTTTCAAATTTCAACAGAAATATTCATTTTGACCATCCCTTAATCCATTTTGACTAGCTTCGGCGTGACTTCTGTACGTACGAATGTATCTCGCATAACTCATAAACGATTTAGCAGTAGGATGTTTTAGGATTGTTGTAACATCTAGTTGTGCTCCTCCCATTGTGATTGCAATCGACTGAACTAAAGTGTCCAAAAAAGCCCACAATACAACAAAATTTGGATTTTGGACGTTTTCTTAACTGCAGTAAAGCCCTCATTGGTAACCTTTCAACGATATATCATAAATGGTACTTATTTTCATTGGTTCCAGAGTTTTATCCAAATAAAACTTTAATTAATGAAATATTTGGATTTTACAACGCGTATCGGTTCGAATCAGACTTCATCTCCTTTTTTTTAACTTTTGTTTAATTTAAATATATTGATTTATTAATAATTATTAACCTCTGATTGTATGAAAGATTTTTCGATAAATAAATCAATCATAACACTAAAAAAAAATCAGAAATTATTAAAAAAATATAATTTTACGTACTTTTCATTTTTTTTAAATGTGTCTATGTAACTTAATAGGCTTACAAGGAAGTCATGTTGTATCCACATCAGATTTTTTTTTATTGAAGATATCACTGTTCACACTGAAGAACGAAAAGAAAGGAAACATTAAACACAGATTATGAGTGATATCTAATAAAGATGCTCTTACTACCAAATGTAGAAGTTAGACTTTAGGTTTTGGTTTATTCTCTTGAGAATAAATTATTAATTTTTAAAATGAAATGTGGATACCAAGAAAGAATAGTGATTTTATGATAACAGTGGGTATTATGTAAATACCACCGGGAAAATCTTTTTAATAAGAAAAATTTACATAAATTAATTATTTATTTTAATTTTTAAATAGAAATTATTTATTTACATAATAATAATAATAATAATAAGAGTAATTTAAAGAAGAGTTAAAATTCTAAAAAAAAAATTATTCACCAATTTTATAGTTGTTAAGAATTATTACCCGTTGTTTCTTTTTATTTAAGAACAAAAACAGCAAAGAAAAAAGTAACAAGTCTAGTTTCTTTTTCTACAAGAATGATAAATACGTTTTATTACAAAATAAATCTTCATATAATGAAACAACAGAATATATTCCCAAGGGAGTGATGAAGACAGTTGTATTACTTAATTAAAAGCGTAACGATTCCTTTGTTTTCCTTTCTTTTCCATGAAATATTATACTTTCTGTTATAAGGCGATATGAACAAGCATAAATAATTATTTTGAGTTTCATTTAGCAACTTCTATTTTAACGAATCAAGAATGATTTATTAATAGAATATACCAAGTTTAGAATTACTACTTGCAAAGTCGATCTGGTTCCGGAAAAATTAATTTAACACTTAAGTTAACTAAATTTTTTAAATTATTCTGAAAAACAAAGTAAAATGAAAATATAAACAATAAATTAAAATCTATTAAAAATGATTTTAATAATAAATTCAGTTTAACTTCTATTTTGAAAAAGATCAGGGCACCCAGATTTACCTGCTAAGTACTTCAGTCATTACGCTTACTATGTTTTCAACAGGCTGGAAACTCTAAGAATGATCTCATCAACCCCCCCCCCCCCACAAATCACACCAAGGTTGTACTTTCATATCTTAATCTTCTCAGCACAATCCTAGTGGGAACCTGAACCGCACACACAGAAAGCCAGAATGATGAATAAGATTAACGAATAAGGAAAATAAATGAATACAAGGATTTATATGGCATTTAGACGTTTTCCAAATATATTGAAACCTTTGTTGAAATACCAGTATCCATGATTTTTGAAGTGATTATGCTGTCAGCTTGTTTCATCAATCGATTGCAAGCCAAGACGAACATAAAACCAGTTTGTATTTGACCAACTATAAAATTAATCTTCATTACATTTTTATGAAACTTACATAATACCTTTTTTACCTTTTTTTTAAAACCAATTCAAATATGGAAAACTAATTTTTCACAGTAATATTAAATAAAAACCAATGAGTTTAATTAATAATTAACGAAAATATCAAAACTTAGACAAACTTTTTAAAATTAAATCAACATATCTATCAAAAGAATTAATAACTTATTTCTATCATAAAAGAGTATTAAGAGGAAACCTGTTATGGGTTTTTTAAAACGGAGAGTTCTCAAGTTCGAATAATTATAGGAGGTTTACATACGTTAATGATATTGTAAAAATTAATAAAAAAAAAATTATATCACAAAATATGTTACTAAAATTTGTGATAAATATCTAAATTGTAATTTTTAATTGTTGTAAAATCAATCCACTACCTATCTTTTCCTATTTACTTAAAACTATTTTTTTTTTCAGAACCAATATATAATTATTTTTATAAACAATACCGAATAATTTAATATAGATGTTTTTCTAATCACCTGTCCCTATTAAGTTTTATATTTTGCCGATTTTGTTATATTTACTGATTTAAAAAATCATTATTAAATTTATTTTATATACGAGGTGCGGCAGTAAAGTAATGAGACTGATTTTTCTTTGCAAGATGTGGCAACCCTGCAGCTTGCGTAGGCACACCATCTTTGATCTTGGTCTATAAGCTACTTCTAGTCTAAGCGGCACATTGATGCACCTGCTCGGTCGTGAGTTGTGCTGTAATAAGTGAACACGTGTTTGTGTCTCTCGTCACAGAATTGAAACCGCAAAATATTGCGCAACGGTATGCCATTTCTTTTTGCGTTAAATCGGGTGAAAACGCGACGACAACTTACGGAAGCTTCAGAAGGCTTTTGGAGAGGAGGTTATGTTAAGAGCTCAAGTTTTTCGGTGGCATAAAATTTTTAGTGAAGGCAGAATGAATGTTGAAAATGAAGACCGCAGTGGATGACCATCAACCCCACGGACAGATGTCAACTTGACCAGGGTGCGTGAAATCGTACGATCTGATCGAAAATTATCCGTGAAAATGATTGTAGAAGAACTCAACATCGATCGAGAAACGGTTCGTCTAATATTAACTGAAGATCTTGGTATGAGAAAGATTTATGCAAAAATGGTCCCCAAAAATCTCACACAACAGCGAGAAACACGGAAAAATGTGGCAGCCGATCTGTTAGAGCAAACGGAAATCAATCCAGATTTGTTGAGCCGTGTTATCACTGGTGATGAAGGTTGGTTTTTTCAATACGATCCAGAGACAAAACGCCAAAGTTTGCAATGGTGCTGAAAGGGATCACTCCGACCAAAAAAAGCTCGCATGTCAAAGTCAAAAGTGAAATGCATGCTTGTGTGCTTCTTCGATTGCAAGGGAATTGTTCCAAGGGAAACGGAGGCACATCAGGAGTGCCTCCGATCGACCTTATGGCTCATTTCAGAGTCGAAAGAGATCATGGTGTTGAAGTTCATGAAGCGAGGCATAGGCTAATAGAGAGATGGAGCACAGCAGGCCCTGGAGACAGGACCAGAAGGCTAATCCCCAATCTAAGGAACTGGCTACATAGAAAACACGGTGAAATAAACTTTTACACGTAACAGTATTTTACAGGACACGGTAGTTTTAATTACTATCTGCATAGAGTCGGTAGAAGGGAAACTGCAGCCTGTATGTACTGTGACTGTGATGATGATGTCGAACATACTTTCACTGTATGTCATTAACGGAGGGAAGAGACAGACGGTACTGACCTGTCATCTGATGGAACTGGCAGACTAATTAATAGCATGTTAAACAGTGAAGAAACTTGGAAAAAAGTTGAGTTGGTCATCAAAAGAATACTTATGCAGAAAAACAACGATGAGAGGAGACTAGGATTTTAAACTTTAGCATAGGGCAGGGTGGACAGCCTCAGTGGCGCGGGCTGACATGCCGAGGTGTGTCAGTTCCGATGATCCACTGGGGACTCCTAAGGGTTTTTCATTAGGTTAATATCAAGATCTGAAAAGACCCAATCACCACGTCACGACAATACATGGTACTGACGTGGCGATATACGGATGGGGCAAAAGAACTGACCGGTGGGCCGACCTGCCATGCCGGACTTATAGCCGGTAGGTGGGAAGGCCCATTAGAGTACAACAGGCACTCCCCTGGGTGGCACAATACCAACCAGTCAGACCGGCCCAGGGGAGTAGAGTTCAAAAAAAAAAAAAAGAAAAAAAAGGGAATTGTTCGTAAAGAGTGGGTGCCTCCTGGACAAACAGTTAACCAATATTTCTACAAAGAAATTTTAGAAAGACTTCGTAAACGAGTTCTTCGTGTCCGTGCCAACATTGCTTTTAATTGGATTCTGCATCATGATAATGCGCCATCCCATACTGCTCTGTCAGTACAGAAATTTTTAACCTCAAAACAAATTGCAGTACTACCACGGCCACTTTATTCACCAGATATCGCTCCGTGCGACTTTTTTCTATTTCCAAGAGTCAAAATGGCGGTCAAGGGACACCATTTTCAAACAACACAAGATATCAAAAAAGCTGTGACGAGGGTCTTGGAGGATGTTACAGAATATGAGTTCCAGAAATGTTACCATCAATGGCAGAAGAGCTGGAATAAGTGTGTACAATCAGAGGGGAACTACTTTGAACGAGACAACACTAAACATGACTAAAACGGTAAGCAAAATTTTTTTCACATCAGTCTCATTACTTTATTGTCGCACCTCGTATATATACACATACATATATATATGTACTAGGTTCAGAGCCAGGCATCGCTTCGCTCTGCTTTTTTAGGCGTAAAAGGAATTCAGTTTTAGAAAACTGATTTATTTATTGTAATTATGTAAAAATACATAACTTCAAACTCTAGTTATAAAATTCACTAAAATTTTACAAAGTAATTGTAACTGTTTTCCACACAACCCATGAGGTACAGCGAAATGTGCGTTTTTTTGATAGTCTTGACAATTTTTTCAAGAGATGATTCATTTTTGCCTGGTTCACATTATTTGCGTATTACGAAAAATTACTGTAATTAAAAGATTTTTAGTATTTGTTTTGCCAGTACATTAATTATTCATTTCGATTTCTTATTTCTATTTCATAATTTTAACGTTAGCCCTTGTACTGCTATCAAATACGCAGTTTGAATTTTTATATTGGTCATACCGTTCCGGAGATATAACTCAATTTCGGAATAAAGGAGTGACCGGATAACCGGATAATCTAGAGTATATCTTTTGAATGTAAACGTTAGCCCTTGCACTGCTATCAAATACGGTGTTTGAATTTTTAATATTGGTCGTATCGTTCCGGAGATATAAATAAATTTCGGACAAATAACGGATAACTGAATAATCATTCAGTTCACCGTACATATTTTTTAAGCTAACATTCCACTCAACATGGTAAAAAATAAGCCGTTTGAATTTTTAAAATTGGTCATACCGTCTCGTAGATATAATTGAATTTCGGAATAAGGTAACGTCCGGATAACAGGACAACCGGATATACGAGAGTATAAAAGAAAAACATAAAAACCACCCTTACAATAGAAACTTTTTGCCGAATTAGATTTTCTTGTTTGCCTATGGGGTCCTTAATCATGCATTTAAAAGAAATCAACTCCTCTTTTATATATAGACATTAGTGATCAGTTTTTTTACAAAAAAGATTTTATTTAGGAGGAAGTACGATTTTATCTACGTGAAATTCTATGGAAAATTCTATGCAAAAAATGAAATCAAAACATATTCTGTCAAGCTTAAATTTTCGTTCGATCATTTTCCTACTAAGTGAAGTTTCTTTTATAATTCAATATGACATTATTTTCGACATACAACTTCTATACCTACACATATTTATGTTGAGCTAATGTTTATTGCATGCCAATTATATATTAAATATCAACGAAAGAGATGAGATGGACAAAACGTATCACAATTTATTTTTATATAGTTCTTAATAGTATTTCGTATCTTACTGAATTCATCCTGTAGAATTCGTTGTAGGATAAAAACAATATATCTCGTATTACGAAAACCGTATTACTTCGGTCTTATTTATTGCTTAACAAATACACACCGGACCACCACGAGACATGTACAAACGATCGGGGGTTTCCGTTAGTGATCGTTACATTTCGGTGCCTAATTTTTGGTTATAGTTAATTATTTTATGAAGAAAAACGAATAAAATATATTAAACAAACATAAAAAAATATATTATTAATATATATTTCACATTTGCCTAGATTAAAGAAATAAATATATATTACAGGTATAAATAATAAAAAGTACAAGTAAAATATAAAATATAACAAGTATACACCTGATCACTACGAAACATGTACTAACGATCGGGGTTTTCCGTTAGTGATCGGTACATTCCGGTGCTATGCTAAGGGGAACGGATACACACACACACACACACACACACACACACACACACACACACACACACACACACACACACACACAGACAGACAGACAGACACACATACAAATGCCCTTTAGTAGGGTAGGATATATATATATATATATATATATATATATATATATATATATATATATATTAATGTAATACTTGGAGAAGATCTTTTACTATCTTCTATTGCATTTTCTTAAAATAGTTATTGTACATCCATTCTTTACTCTCTTACTAAAACAGAAAGCACCTATTTCATGAATATTTTCTGATGTTATGTGGTACAAATAAACAAATACATTCCACTCAAACATATTACCCTCCTTCTGGTGTGATTAAGTAAAGAAAAAAAAATTTCATTAAAAAGTTAATTTTAAAGGTAATTTTGCGATAATTTTGTCGAAAACGCGTTTTAAAATTTTTAACGAAACTGTAAATTCCTTATTACGGAAGAATTTTTTTTAATGTTTACTAGACGACATTATTATATTAGCAAAAAAGTTCAGGAATAATAATCTATAGTAAATCAGGGTATGTTTGGTAAATTAATTGTGATTACCGTATAGGAACATGACATGAGCATGAGTCACAAGTCACTCTCAAAATCACGGCTATCATTAAGAATAACAAGCATCATTATTCCAAGCTTACTGCGTAAAATAAGGAATGAAATAGTTTCATGTCGCCTTCATCACCAAACCACATATAATAAGATAATAAATATCACGCCAAGCTCACCGAAACGAAGGTGATATTTAACCTTACACGTGATATTTTTATTTTAATATAAGATATAAAATATCCTAATCTATTTTAATATCTTATATCTAAGAATAATATAACCAGGTTATATTATAACCTAACCAGGTTAGGTTGTTTTCTATGTTTCACATCTATAAAATATACTAAGCAGAAATCGTAAAGGAAAGTGACAAAAGTAATGTGATAGTTTTTTTTTAATAAGAGTACCAATTAAACAAATAATAATTATAATTATATTAAAACGTTTAAAAATAAACACGCTTTTTTCGCTTTAGAATGTAACTAATAATAGACGAACTCCAAGGAGTTGAACGATTTTTTTTTCAGATAAAAAATGTATACTTTAGTAGCAATCAATCTGTAAGCGTATTAACTTGGATAATTTATTATCAAATTAAAAAATTAAAAACATTACCAAAAGCGAATTAATTATCTATAAATTTAAAAATATTAAAAAAGGTTTCCTGTATCTGTCGATTAATAAATATTCTTTAAGTGTAAAAAATACTATTGATCATTTTATTGTAATTATTATTACTATAATTATCAATTTTATACACTTTTTTCTTTAAAACAGTTACATATTTTATTTCTACTAACTTACTACATAGTGGGAGATGTTTAGTAAATGAGGTAAGAATGATGACGTCACATTTCTCGATTCAATGTCGAAGGTCCTCCTTCTCGGATAGAAGACCAGGTGTTGTAGCCAAGGAAGCGTAATATTATAACAAGTGCAACAGAACCGGCTGGGGTGTCTTTCTCATTACAATTCGATACGACACGCTCCATAGCAGCTGCTTTTACAAGGTATTAACAGTTAGTTATAGCAATCAATTTCAATAATTAATTTTAATTCAATATTGCGTTTTATTCTTATTTAAATTAAATCTAAAAAAAATGTAAACAAGTTAAAATATTAGCAAATAAAATAGGATATAATTAATTATTATAATAAAATAATTGTAACATTCTTTATTTAAAGCCGTTTTTGATTGTATTTTTATTTGTTGTATAAAAATATGTAATCGGTATATAAAAGCATTTAAGTTTTACCGGTAAAGATTAAAAAAAAAATTGATTTAATATCCGTCCATTCAATTTTTTGGTAAAATGGATATTTTACCTAAATGGTTAATATTACAAAATATTTTACAATTTTAAATGGATATTATGAGGAAAAAGTTTTCCCCTGGAAAACCAATTTTAATAAAATATGTTCCTACCTAGTAATATTTTCTAATTCCTACAATTATTAACGTTAATCGCTTATAAATGAAGGACTATTTCTTGTGATATTTTTCATATTATATAATTTCAATCATAATTATACTTCTCCTGAGGATGGCGTAATAGCCGAAACGCTCGAGGAAGTCAAATTGAAAGTTTTGTAAGCTGTTCTTAAAATTACATATAAAATAAATTTTTTCCTTAAAAAATTTATTCGGAACAGATTAAAAAAAAAAAATTTTTTTTAATCAAAAATAAACAAAAAAAACATATTTTTTTTTGTTAAAAAAAAAAATGTTCTCTTAAAAATTACTTCGGTTGAAAAATTAGTGCTAAATTCAAATTTCAATAAATTTATAATTAATGTTTTAAGTTTTTTCTAAATTTAAAATTAATTAGTATTTTTGTCGTTCGTTTAGGAATATTTCTTTTACAGTGTAAAATTTTTCAGTTCAAACGGAATGATAATTTCTCTTAGAAAGATCAGATTGCTTTCATTTTCCATCAAAATTAAATGATGCAAATCCGAACTGAACTTTTTATCAAATGTCTATGTACGTAAGTTTATATCATTTTTTCCCTCTAAAAATTCAGGATGAGTTATAAGAGTACAAAAATGATCAGTCAGTTCTTTGTTTTGGCGATCGTAAATCATGTAGTTTGATTTTCTGAAAATTAATAATTTTAACATTTTCAAAAGGAAATGTGTTATCCTTGTCAAAAAAATTGTCACTTATTACTAAAAATATTATAATATATAATAATTACAATAATATTCACTTTCATCAAACGAAATAAAAAAACTAATTTAGCGTTAGAAATACTATGGTGCTTCTAGTATTTCTAATACAAGGAGAATCTTATAATACAATTATTAATAAAATATTTAATTTTTACCTCTCGTCAGTTATAATTACAGCTTTTAATTTCTTTAAAAGAAAATAAAACATCATTTTATTTTCCTAGAATATTACTGTTATGTTGTTAAGCTTATGTAAATAATAAATAAACCTGAATTTTATGATTTCTTTTCAAACTTATTTAATAATATGCAACAACTATATCAATATTATTTTTTCATGTAATTATTATTCTTTATAAATTAAAACAGTCTATAGTTAAACTATTTTCTAAACACTGTTCTTATCAAGGTTGATAAGAACAGTAAAACTTCCAAGTTTTACTTTAAAGTATTTATTTATTTGACTTTTAGTAATGAGCAACAAATTGTTACAAAACGAGATAATAAGATCAATTTAGTTAAAACATTCATTAAATATTACATCGGTTATTAAAATCTGAACCACTAAATTACGATAAAAGAAATCCATAAATATTTATTTATCCTAGATTAAATTCTAAAAAAAAATCCCAGAAAGCCAGAATTTATTTATTTATTTAGTTAATTACTTTAATATTTTCTGATTTAATTTCTTGAAGAAAATTAATTCTACAGTATCGTTTATCAGGTACGGAATTGATTTTTTTAATACACTTCTTTAATAATAAAAATAAGTCTCCAACATGAACAGAATTATTATTAATTAAAATTTAAAATAAAATATTACTGTCTATGTTCTACTTAAAATTATCTAATTACATGAATTTAATGTTTTGTATTATACGAAACTGGTCTGGAAAATCCCCAAATATGTCAAGGAAACAACTATACCTTATCTTGTAATATTTATAAGTTTTCCGCAATGAGTGAATATATTTTATAAACTTTATTTTTTATCGACAAATACTACGATTAGCAGTTCATTTTATACTAATTCTCTCGCTATTTTTTTTATGATTCCGATGTATAAAAATGTCTGATAAAGTGTTAAAGGTATCAATACACGTGTCAAATTTTATTTCTGACAGGAGGAAAACAGAATCCTTTTCCGCATGAATAGAGGAAAGACAAACTGGAAATTATCAGTTATCTGTAAAGAAATTAAGATTACACATATCATTACAAGAAACGTTGAATTTTATTTTGATACCTTCAGACAGAAGACAAAGACATTTAGGAAAATTAAAAAAAAAAAAAAAAACCTATTTAAGCAAACAAAGCTAGGGTTAATTAACTCAAATAATAACCGAATGACTACATGTCAACAATTAAAATGGGATTAAATTTTCTTAACTATTCGAATATGGTAATAGAAGATAAACTCATAAATGTCCACTTAAAATTCATTTTTTTAAAACTGTTTGCTGTAATCTAACCTTGAATTAAAATCACGTTTTTATAACTATATTACCAAAACTAAATTACAAAATTACCTAAATTAGCAGTATGTGATAGCATATAATTTAACGTAATACCTTAATCTTAAATTACAACTAATCATTAATATAAACGTGGACAGCTATATAAGTGCAACATAATAACTTGAAGTTTGTGCCAAAAAATAACATTTTTTTCTCTGTCGCTATAAAAAAAAATCTGTCCTCATGACTTCCTTTGTACGCCTATTAAATTACATATACAATTTATTTAAAATGAAAAGTAAATTTTATTTCATTAATAACTTCTGATATTTTACATATTTTTTGTTGTTATTAAATTAATATTTATCGTGAATTTTTTTCAACCAGAGGTTAATAATTATTAATAAATCAATATATTTAAATTTAAAAAAAAGTTAAAAAGGAGGAGAAGTTCCAGACTTCTCCTCCATTTTAACTTCTCCTCCAGACGATGTGCCTTGTCCAATATTTCATTAATTAAAATTTTACTTGGCTATAACTGTGGAACCAATGAAAATAATTACTACTTATGATATATCGTTGAAAAGCTCTCAATGAGGGATTATTACTGCAGTTAAGAAAAACAACAAAATCCAATTTTTTTTGGATTTTGGACATTTTTGGTTCAGTCGATTGCAATCAAAAGGTGAGGTGCACAACTAGATGTTACAACAGTCCTAAATCCATCCTACGCTTAATCGTTTTTGAGTTATACGAGATATATACGTTCGTACAGACGTCACGCCGAAACTAGTAAAAATGGAAATTTCCGTTGAAATCTTAAAATCGAAATTATTTGCGATCACAATACTACCTTTACTTCGTACAACGAAGTAAAATAATATTGTAGTGGAGAGTACATAAACAATAGGTCTACAATTTGTAAATGTATATTGAAATATTTGTTAAACACACACACACACACATTTTATTGCAAAAGCTTATTTGTATTGTCGTAAGTTTATATTCTGAAATTACAGCATTAAAATTTGTCATTGTCTGTCAATATTTTTCATCGGAATTACATTTACTAACTGATAGTCATTCTTGCAGCGGAGAAAAGGGAGAATTATTCAGGAATAATTCTTTGTTAATAATAATAACTACTTTGCGGGTGCTCTGTTAAAAAAAAAAATAAAAAATAGTTTTCTTGAAAAAATTTTCGTCAACTAAACTAATAGAAAGTACAACTTCAACAATCTTAAAAGTTCGAAACTAATTCCTTAAATTTTAAAGGGAGAAAAGTTTTATCAAGTAAAGTTATAAAATTTAAAGTCAGAGTAATAACTCTGAACTTCATAAATTTATTTTTGAGATAAATTAAATTTTATTCAACTTTATGTAAAAACACAATTTGCGTACTCACAAACACAAATAGACGTAAAATTACTGAAAAATAAAGTTATAGTACAAAAATAAATATATAAACTAATTAAATAAGAAAAAAGTAACTTTTTATTAATCATTTGACAAAATAATGAGATATACTCGTACAATGTTTAAATTAGTTTTATATTATTTTAATTAAAACTAAAACAAATTGTTTAAAAATTTCCTCTTTTTTATTACGTTTACTAAGTGCCAAAACCGGAATGCTGCAGATGATGAACGTTTGTATGGCTTGCTCCAAAATAATGTATTTTGTTTTGTCCGTTAGTCATTTGTTATTTGATAAATTCTCCATAAGTTTTATACAGAGTAAATCTTTAAATTTCACCATATTTATAACATCTTATATCTGTTTTATATGTGCATAGTGTATCACAAAGTTCTCCCAGGATTTTCATAATCTATTCTACTCGTAAAAATAATGGAAAAAGTTCATATAAAATGATATATGTGTCCTAAAATACTTCATTGCTAGATACGGCTAGTCAAACGTTTCGTCCAGATTGCAGCTACTCCGGTGAAATGAGAACATACTCAATTCCTAGGACGTTAATTAAGGAATAGAATTATGAATTCCTTATAATTTTTGACCTGAAAAATCGAGTAAAGTAGGTTCCAGAACCGTATCTTCAGTAGTTTTTGAGAAATCTTGGGTGAAAACCAATAATTGGGATAAAAATCCCTGTTTTTTGACATACAATAATTAGTTAAATGGACAATAATCACATAAAAACCATTAAACAAAACTTTAGAGAATTTAATTCTGACAAAATAATGTCGGATAAGTTGAATAAAACTCCTTAGAAAGATTCGAATTTTATTTAGAAACAGTACACTAGACCAAAGTGTATTATACTTTCTATTTTATAATAAATGTTTGAAAATTATCCGGCCATTCTCAGCAAATTTCTTGGCACGCTTCTGATAGTTATTGATTTTTAATGATAATTTATTGATTTTCACCCCAGATTTCTCAAAAACTACTGCAGGAACCTACTTTATTCGATTTTTCAGGTCAAAAACCGTAACAGATCATTAATTCTGCTCTTTAATTAACATCCTAATAATTGTAGTACGATTTTATTTCACCGGGAAAGCTGAAATCGGGCGAAATCTTTCATCAGCCATAACTCGCAAACGAAGCATTTTAGGACATATTTTAATATGAACTTTTTCCACTATTTACACGAGTAAACTAGGTTATGAAAGTCCCTCGAGAACTTCGTGATACACTCTGTATACACACACACATATATATATATATATATATATATATATATATATATTATTCTTAATATAGTTTTAATATATTTTATTCTTTTTCATTTTCATTTATATTTACTAAACACTTATTCAAAGAACAATTTAATAACTAACAAAGTGGTGTATGCAACAAAACAAACAGCAAAGATAGCATAGCAATCCTCAATCGTAATAAGTACTTTCTGTCAGGCCTGCTTAGGAAAGTAAGACGTGAAGTGGTTTCATTACAACCAAACCCTTCCAAGCCCTTCGAAATTCAAATGATATTCAGTTCAACTACATGATATTCGTGATATCCATGATATTTAGTTTACTTCAGGGATTGGTTGTGTAATGAAGATTATTTTAAAGGAAAAAATTTTACATGTGCATTTTGCTCTCAAATACCTTACATCTGTTGCAACCATAGAAAAATTTGGAAGGTATATTATCTTTCCTATACTGCAGCCAAATTCTCAGTAGGAGGTCTATTTTATTCATTATCTTTGGAGAACGCAAAGTATTTCCGGATTTCTAAGGAAGATACAAATATATTTTTCGACAATAATCTTTTTAAATTAATCAGATAAACCGACATCAGAATAAAAATATTTGCAAGGCAGCAATTAAAAAAATGATTTTTCTGAAATAGTTTTAATCACGTTATTATATTCAAAGTAAGGGCTAAGCTAAACGGTCAACCATTTTTAACATTAGCTTAGTAAATAAACTAAAAAATTCAATAGCCGATAATTTCAAATACAAATTGATAATTAATTGCACATTTCAACTGTTAAACAATCAATAGTAATACAAAAGAATTTTTTTTAATATTAAAATAAAAATCTGATGTGGACGTCACATGACTTCCCTGTACGCCTATTAAATTAATGTACACATTTTTTTTAAAATGAAAATACATAAAATTTTATTTCATTAATAACTTCTGATATTTTTTCATATTTTTTTTTTTAAATGTTATTATTGAATTATTATTAATGTAATTTTTTACAATCAGAAGTTAATCATTATTACTAACTCAATATTTTTTTAATTAAAAAAAAAAAAGAAAGGAAATGAAGTCGGATTTGAACCGATGTGCTTTCCCCTTGTAAGATCCAAATATTTCATTAGTTAAAAGTTTATTTGGCTGTAATTCTGGAAACAATGAATATAAGTACCACTTATGATATATCGTTGAAAAGCTCTAAATGAGGGCATAATACTGCGTTAAGAAAAAGTGCAAAATTCAAATTCTTTGGATTTTTGGCTTTTTTTGGACACTTTTGGTCCAGTCGATTGTATTCAAAAGCGGAGGTGCACATAAATTTTAACATCCTACGACTAATCGTTTGTGAGTTATGCGGGATACATACGTACGTATGTACTGTCGTCACGCCTAAACTAGTTAAAATAGATTCAGGGATTTAGGGAAATATATTCAAAAAATATATTTTCACTGAAATCTGAAAGCCGAAATTTTACGCGAACACAATACTTTTTTAGTTCGTACAAGGAAGTAATAAATCGTACACATACTTATTCTTCATAATAATTATTTTTTGAATATATTTATCTTACCTAATTATTCTGCGACTGCTAATAATTTAACAACCAAATAAGAATAAAATTTAAGGTTCGTTTTTTTGTATTTTTTAACCGTTTTTGTAAGTTACGCGTATTTTTGAGGATTTTATAACTTTTTTTTTTAATTTTTGCTAACTTAAAACCCAAATTAAAGTTTAATTATATTTTTCTATAGTCTATTTTTTATGTTAAGTTCAATATTGAATTTCCTCTTCGTTTTATTTTTCGGTTTAGATAAAAATTATGTATTTATATTTGGATGAAACAGTAAAATTATTTTTTTTTTTTAAATATATATTTAAAATTTGCCGATCACTTTTTGTAAAATTATTTAATAAAGAATCATCGTATCAATTACAAGTACTTTTAATACTAATGACAAATTCCTTTAAATTATTAAATGGAGATACTTAATAATGATTCAGTGTTAAATACTTCTTAAACAAATGTTAAGAAACATAAACAGATTATTAAAATTATACGATCGTATAAATGAGATACTAAAGATAAAAATATACACTCTCATAAAATTTCCTCCGGAGATTACCTCCTTCACCTTGTACGTTTTTAAAAATCTATCATTTCTATTTGTCGAATTTAAAATTCCGCAGATGTGTTTAGAAATGAATATATGAGGAAAATTAAAAAAAATTAAAGCAGAAATCATTAAATACAAATTTTGACATTTTAAGTTTGTTCCATTAGTAAGGAAACTTTACTTCTGTGATACAATCTGTGTTTCAAATTCATCTTGTACCAGAGAAAGTATTTAGTTTTACATGATTAAATCTATCCGCTTGCAACAAATACAATTATAACTGATTAAGAAGGGTCTGAATTTCATAATACATGTACAGTCCAGTAAGTAAAATACTGCTGATTTTACCTTCTCTTTCATTTATTTCACGGGTAGAGTACAAATTTTAGGAAATAACTCTATTTTCTTATTATCTACTGTAGAGTTGCATTAATGCTCAACTAATTAAAATACAAAATTAATGTTCTTGGTATCTTTTGACGTACCCTTACAGGAATAATTTGTTAGTGACATTATCCTAGATGTTTCACCAAATACTTAAACAAGAAAATTATAATTTTCAATGGATAAAATAATGTTTCATAAAGAAACTGAAAAAAACTTCAGGATATGATCTGCTAGTTAAATAAATAAAAAATTTGGTAACTTTGTTTTTGATTTACGGCACGTAAGATACTACATTCTTATTACCGTAATTACGATAAAGGCTGCAGACTATATAATTGATAATTTACAAGAAAATTATAAGGAAAAAGACTGAAGAAAGACACTTTTTCAAACATTTCAGTACTTGCATAAATAATATTCTTTGTTAGATTATTATCAGTAAAGAAATAAAACTTCTTATAAAATATCAGAGAATTTAATTATATTTTGATTAAACAGATATCAAATTTCTTAAACTTTTGTTTTCATTTAACTTTACTTGCAGAATTTTTATCAAAATTAAACTGTACTAATTTTAAAAAAAAATTGTATTATCTATTTGCAATTTAACGAACTAAATTTACACTTAACTCAAGTGTTCTTGTCACAATTTTTTGAATTTATAATTCTCTCGGAACTGACTAGAGATTCCATTTTCGATTTTTTCTTCGGGTCACTAAATACAAAAAAAAAATTACCATTTGTTTTCGATATTTTGCGTCCAAAAACCTTTACTATTAATAACTGCACCAGTATAAACCAGTATAAATGAAACGAGTATAAAATCAATATAAAGTATATAAATGAGACAGTATAGTCTTATTTTACGTTAGAACAGAAATCAGGGTCGAATTTTCGTTAGCATAACTTGAAAACAAAGTTCGTATGAACTTTCTTTTTTCACCTACAGAACGTATCCTGATATTATAACCTCTTCATCGTGAGACAGTGAATTAATTATAAGAATAAGGCTTTTAAGAACCTCACAGATCATTGTTTAGGAGTTAACAGATGCATTATGATAAATATGGGAAAATGACATAACAGATTAAAAATAAAAAGGGAAATTTTCTTTTACCAGTATATAATTTTACATTATTGTTAACAAATTTTTAAACTATTAAAAGATAATAGTTATTATATAACATAATAATTACTTAGTAATGATAGCGTTAAATAATTAATAAGTTTTTAAAATCGTAAACGCTAAAACCTGAAAACCTATTTCGTAATTCCCTGAAAGCTTAAAACATAATTTTTTCAATTGTGATTAAGATGCACATTATTAATTATCTTTAACTTTTTTCATAAGAAGAAAAGTAATTTAAACAAAAAATTGTAATGATTTGATGAACAAGTAAATAATTGGCACTATCTCTGTTCTAATATAAAGGAGCTTTGTTTTAAGGCCGTATTAGCTTAAGGTGTTTTCTCTTTAATCATAAAACACAGTTAAGTTCTAGTTAAGCCCAAAATGGCAAATATTTTGGGAAGTTTGAAGTAACAATTAATTTTTTTTTTTAAATTCACATTTGTGTTTTAAAATATTTATCTGTGTGATAAAAGTTAAAATAGTTTACCACCTTGATAGCATTACATTATAAAAATATATATATTCTTTTATACAAAAATTATAAACAGTTTTATTGTTGATACGCCGAATGAAACATTAATAAATCCAACAGTATTATCCGTAGAACTTTTTTTGAGTGAGAAGATTAATACATTAATCCTGTAGTAAAGGTTGAAAACTTTATACGTTATAACGACTTGTTTACATAGATATAATTTAAAGAAATTTCAGGTTAGGACAGTAAAAGTTAAAAATATTGTAACAAATTTAATTTCTTGTACTAAGAATCATTATTTTATGAAATCATTTATTTATTTCTATTTTTAAATTATGGACGCTACATTTTCATGTAATTTCCTGCGATATATCATATATATAAACTTTGATAAGCACCGCCTTATATATTTTTTATAAAAAATAAACACGATTAAACTTTTCTATTAAGAGCATCTCTTCGAAATGCAGCATTACTTCAATATCATCCCACCCCTCAAATGATTTTATCAAAGTTTTAGAAACAATTTCCTAACACTTACGTTCAATACAAATTTCATAATTTTATATGAAATCGTTTCGGGGTGTTTAAAAGCAAATAATATCAGGCTTGGCGTTTTTCATACGCTAAAAAAAATATTTCATATTCAAAAGCCTTCATTTTATGTTTTGAATCTAACAAAAAAATACACCTAGCAGATAGACAAACGCATACTGTAAATATCTGCTGTGGACACCACATGACTTCCTTATACGCCTATTAAATTATATTTACACATTTTTTAAAATGAAAAGTAAATTAAATTTTATTTTCTTAATAACTTCTGATATATTTTTTTATTGTTATATTGAATTATTATTTATCGTAAAACTTTTTTTTACAATCAGAGGTTAATAATTATAGATAAATCAGTCTGATTCGAACCGATATAGTGCCTTCCCCTTGTAAGATCCAAGTATTTCAATAATTAAAGTTTTATTTGGCTATAACTCTGGAACTAATGAAAATAAATAACATTTATGATATGCCGTTAAAAAGCTCTCAATGAGGGCTTATTACTGCACTTTTCAACTTCAAAATCCAATTTTTTGTTTTTGGATTTTGGGCCTTTTTGGATACTTTTTGTTCAGTCGATTGCAATCAAAACGGGAGGTGCACAACTAGATGTTACAACAGTTCTAAACCCAAAATTTCAACATCCTAAGGCTAATCGTTTTTGAGCTATGCTAGATACATAGGTACATACATCATGACATCTGTACGTACGTACAGACGTCACGCCAAAACTAGTCAAAATGAATTCAGGAATAGTCAAAATAGATATTTCCGTTGAAATCTGAAAACCGAAATTTTTTGCGATCTCAATACTTTACTTTGTAGATGGAAGTAAAAAAGTATGTAAATTTTAAAGAGGCATAATGTTCAACCATTGTTTTAATTATTTTTGAGAAGGGAATTTGTATTCTTAAATTTGAGAAGGTGAAACTGCGGCGATTATTTTTGAACCGGTAGCAACATCCTCCTTTGTTACGCAATAGTCATGAAAGTAGAAATTATTTGACTAATTATTTATTAATTTCATTCGTTGTTCATAATAACCTCTATGGGGCTTTTTTAATAGCATTTTAACAGCTGTAAAGATTTATCCACGACTAATATGTAACTGCCCATTTATGGAAGGTTTGCTGCTGAAATAAGTTACGAAAAAATTAAAGGAAAAAATTATATTAATTTTTAAAAGTAAATAGGTTAATGTATTATTATATATTAATATAATAGTTAATTTCAAGGATTCTATGATACAAAATTAATTCATAGAGATACCCTACGTAATTTAATAATTTAAACCATGTACACTGAGTTTAGTATAAATTCAGGTAATTGCATATAATTACTAGTTAATAACAGCAATTAAGGAGTTAATTAAGGATGCACTCATATACAACGTGTTAATTATCTAAATAAAATTTCATAAAAGATTATTGAATCCTATTTCTTTATTGCACAACGAATGTAAAATTAATATATTATGGATAATTATATACGTCCATACCGAATAACACTTTAAAAACAACTAGTGTTTCACAAAAATATTAATATTTTTTCTCAGTTTTTTAATAAAATTAAAAACTAACAAAGGATTCAATATAAAAGATAGAATGAGGAAACTGCTCCATACTTTTTTTTTCTTTTTTTGGAGGCGACATATTTCATAATTGAAGGATGTTTGGAAATATAAATAATTGCGGATCGGTACAGTTTCAAAATTATTACTTTATGTTGCGTTTGAAATCTTTGTCTGCCATTTAGGATCTTTTACACTGAATCAAACTTTTACTGATACATGATTTTAAAATAAACGTTAACGAGAAAAACGATGGCGAAACTGTTTCTCGATAAATACTTTCGTATTTGAGTTATAAATAATTAAATTTCCAAAAAACAGTATAATCGCGGTAATAATAAAATGATATAAAACGCCCCGTAGTAAATTTTTATTTTGTATTACCTTCAGGATAACTTTTAATAACAAATTTTAAACAGTTAATGTTGGAATTAATGACCCAAACACTAACAATAACAGCCTTCACAATAATACATAACACACAAATTTATTCGTAAGAATAAATTCAACATTACTACAAATTAAATGGTTAGGTCAACTGATATTATTTACTTTAATTATCGCAATATTAATTAACTTAAAGTAATCTTAAAATAAAAAAATAAAAGTAAGGCACTTTTCTTCAATTTGCCCACTTTTTTATTTTTATTTATTTATTTTATTATTTTTTTTAAAGATAAATGTGGAAAAAAATATTCAGTAATGATATAAAACAATAAATATTAAGAGAAACGTGATTAAGGAATAAAAATGACTACTCATAAATTTTTACCGTTTACGAAGCAAGTTGTTTAGCTTTAAACTAATTGGTTAAGATGTAGCGCCACTGTATAATATATACATAAATCTTGATGATTTGTTATATGTACAGTTTTCCTGAACTAATTAGCATTGTTAAATTTCATTTGTTCACATATTATATTATCGTCAAGTTTGCTTTTAATTAATTAAATTAAAAAAAAAAAAGTTTACCTAACTTTTTAAAATGTTCCTTTTTTGTTAAATTAATTCTTAATGTTAAAAATATTATTGAAATTAGAAAATATTTTTATTTTCTTAATACGATCGTAGTAACTAGATGTATATTTACCAAACTTATACGCTTTTAAAAATTTTCCTATAAACGTTAATTAAAATTAAATTCACAATCCCAATATATTTTTGGCTACAGTATGCTTTTCATGCTGAATTAATATTCTTTTCCAAATAAGAATTCATTAAAAAAAGATAAGAAATCAGCTTCTTAAGCCCTGTAAATATGTATTATTATTATTATTATTATTATTATTACTACTACTTTTATAATTATTATTATTGAGGGAAAAAGCAAGAAAATAAACAAAATAATATAAGCATTATCATGTTTTTTTTTTTTAATAATACTGATTACTATTATTATTATTATAGTATGATTTCACTGTAAAATAATTCTAAAATATTTCGAAGAATCTTTCACAAAACTGTCTTGAGGCTAAACAGCTTTTCAAACATCTCATGTAGAAATTGTTAGAATTAAAATCTTCAATTCATATTTTTTTTTTTTTTAATTCTTTCATAAAAGAACGGATTCTACTGGTTTCCATTAATATTAGTACTTTTCTTTTTCATAACAATTATTACCATTGTTTAATGAAAATCAAGGAATATTCAGCCGATAACGCAGTTCATTTCTTTTCTTTTTCGATAAAAAAAAAACAAAATACAATATGCAACGTTTCTTAAAATTATAATAAAGATATTTAAATCTAACCACAAGTTATAAAATCGGCAAAATTATGTTTTTCAATTACTTATAGAAGATATGAAACACAAAAATTAACTGTAAGGAAATCACATTGGTATATATATATATATATATATATATATAAATAATATTAGCTACAGTGAAAGTGAAAGTAAAACACTCCATACCAAAATAATACATTTATTTTTTTATAGTCGAATTAAAATATTAAGAGTACATTACTAGAACGATGATTTGGTGACTTGGAATCCTTCCAAATATCTAATGAAGCTTTCAATAGCGGTCAATATTATATACATACATTTATTTTAAGTGATATTATAAATGGAGATATATTTTGTGATATCATGACTAGGATACATTGCTAATTAAAACATAAAAAAACGATTATCTGGTATCGCAATTGAAAAGTCAGATTACAATTTTATTATAAAGTATTTTAGCAAATTCGTTTTCCTTTCTTTTTTTAAATGCTATTTTGTTTTGTATTATTATTATTATTATTTTTATCAGAAAGGATTATTTATTTATAGCAATGACAGGTCCAACAACAGTAACTGATGAATCATAATGGATTTTGTAATGAGTGAAAAAAAATCAAGCTTGACTAAGGTTCAAATTCGGAACCTCGGGATTGAGCTCATTCCACCATGGACATCGGCTGAAATTAATACTAAAAGAAAAGATAGCGTTATTTTTTCTAGTTTTCGGTTTCAAAAGGGAATTTCTATTACCTGATGGTGTACATTGGAAACCAACAGCCTTTTAGCTCAAAAGCAGTTTAAACATTTTTGACATATACTCTAAAATATATCTTTAAGCTTACACTTGGGATTGTCTAGAACAATAAATTTTACATGATTTTTTTGCTTTTATTCTATAAACAGTATTTAAAATATAGTTTTATAGTGATTTTTAAATACTGTTTTTATGTTAAACTAGCATTCCCGTCGCAGTCAGGGGATGTTTGCCGGGAAACATTAGTCTAGCCAGGTGCTCAGCCCCGTGGATCTCCCTGTTTTTATTAAACTCATACTTTTTAGAATAATAATGATAGATAAAAAATGCAAGTCTGTTCAATTCATAAAAACTACCACTTTGTTTTAATTTCTTCAGAGCAACAGTTTGGTCGGTAAAGGACCCACGAATATAACAGGTTTTTAGATTTCTTGTCGCGGCTTCTTTCGCGAATATATAATCAGAATTACAAAGATCAATTACCTTCACAACGTTATCAAATCTCATAAAGATTGATTCAATAACCTTAGCATAAAACGGCAAAAATGATTTACGTTTTTACGCCTTAAAATATTAAAATTTAAAAAACCCGAAAATGGTTTTTAGATATTAATCTGTATAGTACTTACAAATAGATAGTCATACCCCAAATCGAATGAATATCTCGTTTACTATACTCGGGAGTGGGGAAAATTTTCAATCGTTGTTTGAAATTTTTTTACCTTTCTTCTGATTTCTTATTTCTGATTCCAGTATAAAAAGATTGTTAATTCAAAATTCCTGGAGGTAAAATAATAACACTGTAAAAATTTTAAATCTTGTCATCAGGTAGGGGGTTACATTGATTAAAATCACCTTTATAAATTATTAAAAAATTAATAATTTTCATAACTGTTACATCGGTAAAAAAGAAACGAAATATAAATCGATTTTACTCGGTTGTAATAAATTAAAATTCATTGAAATATTTGTGCACTTTATTCAGTTCTATAAAGCTATATTGTTCGTGAAATTAATTATATAGTAAGGTTTGTATGAATAATTAAAAATTTCATTAAATTTTGAAAACCAAGTAACAATAATAAAAAGTTAAATTTTCATATGACTAAAATGTAATTTTTAACAGTACTAAATATATAATGTTATATCAATTTTAACTCGATTTATGAATTAAGCAATTCAATAATCATTAATAACATAGGAATGAAAAATACTGAACATATTTAAGGAAACTGATTGACTAACAGGACAAATAACGGAATACCAACGATTTAGTTTGTAATTCTAAAAAATTTACGTAGGACCTGGTAGACTAAATTTCATAAAAAAATTAAAAAAATTGCGTGCCATTTGTCTTCTTTTTTTCTTCAGTCTTTTGATACAATATATAGTTTCTTTTTTATTTCTCCTTGAGAAATAAAAAAGAAACCAGCAGTGATCATCCAGCAGGAATTTTTGGCAACCGTCAGTAGATACGAAGAACATATTAGAATTTATACTGACGGTTCTAAAACCGAACATGGTGTTGGATGCTCAATATATGTAAATGGAGAAGCCCACTTTTGGAAACTGCCAGATGTGGGCAGTGTCTACACGACAGAACTCACTGCAATTCAGCAAGCTCTTTGCTACACTGAACACTATTGCGAAGAGAGAGTGCTAATATGTTACGATTCTTTAAGTGCACTTGTCGCAATTCGGAACAAGAACATTAAGGATGTCCTAATTGCAAACATCCTGTCCATTTTATACGTTCTAAATCAACGAGGACAGCGATGCGTATTTGTATGAACTCCGGGGCATGCTGGTATTACAGGTAATGAAATCGCAGACGAAGCTGCCAGAAAGGCAGTCTGCGATGATTTGGATGCATTTCCTGTAAGAGTGGCAGATGTTAAAAACCGTCAAACAAACATTGTAAAAAACAAGTGGAATGCTGAATGGAGGAGTTTAAATACAAAAATAAACTCAGTAAAAACCTCTCCTTATAAATGGAAAAGCGACTTTAAGTTGACTCGCCGTGAACAAGTAGCGGTGACCAGACTTAGAATCGGTCACACGCGATTAACAAATTTATATTTGTTAACCGGCGAAGTGAGACCAATGTGCGGTGTTTGTAATAAAACACTGACAATCAAGCATCTAATAGAAGAGTGGACCATATATGAGGACCTCAGAAAGAGGTTCCGTCTTAAAAATAATATTAGTGCTGATCTGGATAATGGAAATGAAGAAAATATAGTTGCATTTTTACACGCCAGTGGACTTCTTAAAAGTCTATAAAATGAACGTTTAAAGCTGTGATAAAAGAATCTCTAAGCCGTAGTTTGTGGTATTGATAAGTTGAAATTTTAATTTCATGGTCTTTTGAGAACCTTATTTCAAATTTTAATATCGGGGCCCTTTACACCCCGTAAGTGTTTGTGATTGTCCTTGTCTTTTATGTCTTAATGTATATTGTGAAGTTTGTGTTTTTTAAATAAAATGTAAGGGCCCTTTACACCCTTACATATGACGATCCTGATGGAGATAATAATTTCTTTTAAAGAATGTGACGAGGGCTAATGATCTTAGCAGTCGATGCCCATAAAAATTCAAAAAATAAAAAAAATAAATAGGCTACCGATCAAAAGTTTTTCTTTTAAATACATAAATAAAATATTGAGAATAATAAACAAATGAGTAAATAACAAAACCACTTTCATATGGCTTAAGAGTACATATTCTTTTATATAAAATCACTGGGAATCATTTATATTCTTACGGTATAAGCATATTAGAAAAATGAAATGTTACATCACATCTGTAAACAGAAATCATTGAAAATAATATTTTTATTAAAATACCCACAATACGTAAACATATATTATTTTGAAAGCGATATAGGAGTTTCTTTACTTCATTATGCCCGTGTATTTACGGGTATAGAAGCATGTTTAAACAGCCAACTGGATTAAAATATCCACATTTCCTGGACTATCGTGGTGGTTATATAAATTCTTGGAAAGTTTATCTTACAAAATTTAGGGATATTTTTAAAATTTTAACTGAAGAATCATGTAAAATTGTGACAAGTAAAAATTTACCTCACATTTATGATCGTCCGTAATAAATAATTCTTAATTTTATATGACTTTGTATACTATTATTTTTTCCGAAAAACAAATCATGGTGATTATTACCGGAAGCATCTTGGAACAAGAGAGGGTGAGGATAACTTTTTGGTAACTCATCAAAATAGATACATAATCTCTGAAGATGATGAATTCATGAATCGATAAAATTTTCAAAAATCTAAACAACCAGTATACATTTGTATTATGTTTAGTACTTGCGTTTTTAAATTCGATTAATAGCAATAAGACAAGCCATACTTATAGCGTTTAAGAATAGAGATTATAATTTTGAACAAAGTATATTTTGCATAAAATCAAGATTATATTTATCAAAATATCAATTTTTATTCTTTATAATTCTATTCTAAATATTAAAAATAAAATGTTTTCTTGATATGTAAAATGATACAGATTATCTACGGAATACATATTTGATCTGTACTTGCAAAATATATCATCATATCGAATTTTAAAGATAGTTTTTGCTAAATTCGTTATATTTTTTCTTGGTATTTGAGTTGAAAAACTCAATTTTATATTGCAAAACATTAATATTCTGTAGTCATTGAAGAGCCATTAGTAACAGGTTCCGATTTCCTTAAGGAAAATACTCGCTAATTCCGAGAATATTTTGGGCGCGGGGCGTAAGGAAATAATTGGACTATCGGTTAGCAAGATCTCAAAGATTTATGTATATAAACTTGTTGCCTTAAAAAATGAAATAATGACTGTGATTATAATACAAGGAAAAAGTGCCATGCGGTAGTCCTTTCTGTAGTCTATTTGATAACGATAACCTGTTCTCAAAGTCCTAGCCCAGATGAAGTGGATTCCTTACAACTATAAAGATATAAGCAATTTTTCATATGTGTATAAACTTGTGATAAAGAATAATAGTAAATTATGATGAATAATTACGGGTCATTTTTATGTAAAATAAAATTCATTCGTCTCAGTTATTACGGAATTACGCAAGCATGGCATAATGTGTTTTAAAAAACTTGAAGAATGAACTTATTTTAATTAGCTGCACGAATTTGCATGATTAAAATTACAATCTGTGCAACTTCTTCACATACTTAGTAAAATATTTACTAGTAAAAGTATTTATTAGTAGAAATATTTACTAATGGGCGGCTGCTTTTAAACAAAAAATAGGTTTTTGCATTTCCTTGCTAGGATGTAATTTACAGGACAAAAATTAAACTCACGCCGCTTTTGTAAAACTTTATTTGTTTTTTAATTTACAGGATAAATTTTAACAAAATAAAACTGTGTAGGCTATAAATTTGACAGAAACTTTCTGAATTTTCAAACGGTAATGATCTCCTATCATTCACGTTTTGTAGAGAGATCATTAATAGTGATTTCACTCTACGAATGAATTTTTGTTCAGTGTTTCAGATAGAACAAAGCACAAATAAAATTTGAAACTATCTTTTTGCTTTTGTAATTAAGATTAAGGACACGTTTCAGGAAAGTCTGATATCTGAAGGAACGTTTGACAGTTCAGATTTTACTAAACCAAAAATGAACTTTTAGTGCAAGAGAACTGATTAATTCTGAACTTTATTTTTAAAAAGAACGATTCTTTAATAGGAGGAATAGAATATACAAAAAACAAGTAATATTTTTTTGATCTTAATTATAAATTTAATAAAAAAGAAAATTTAAAAGAAAATTCATGACAAGAACATTAATACAAAAGTGTGTTTATTTAGATATTAGTTTACTCGTGATATTAGATTTCGTTCATTCAATTTTGATTACGCCGAAATACATAGCAACGACAGATCATTGTTCCGGTAACGATAAAATTACTAGCACCAGTAACAGTCAAATAAGTAGAAGTTTAAAGATTTTATAAACACGCTTATTCAACATTATCATAAATACCATAGTTTTACTTCAATACATAAAATAAAAGATTAAATTTTTATTTCATTTTCTCTTCGGCAACTATAGACTGACCTCAATCACAACTATCTTAATATTTTATTTTTCTTAGGAAAAAGAAATTAATTTCGTAGCATGTAACAAGATTTCCAACAAAGAAAATTATTTCGACTTTATCAAGGTTTGTATGCATAAACAAAAAATATTGTCGCGTGGTGGTTCCGCGCAGCTCAATCAGGATATTGATAGGTAGTTGACAATTTATAGTGTTTATATAATTATAGATTATCGGTTTAAAATGTTTAAATTACAACCAGGTAAATTAATAATAACAACAACGGTGATAAATACAATAAATAATCATAATATGTGACAATAATAAAAGAGTTAACAAATATTAATATAGTAATTACTACCACAATAATAGTCAGGATAATAATAGTAAACGATAATTACATGATATAAAATATAACATAATCAAAACAGCATGACATAGAAACAGAGAAAAATACATAACGTAATCGACAAAGAATAACAATCAAGATATTACACATCAAATAGTGATAATGTCATTAGTAAATAAGTAAATACAAATTATACACGACACAGTTAAACATAAATAATCGTTCGTAATTTATTCCAGATATATAAACAGAAAACTAGTATTAATAAAAGAGACGCTAGTTTTAACCTTTTTTAACCACTAGCCTTACATTAACAGTCATAAAATTCACTTGCCTTTTGTTATCTATCAACAGTTTATGAATGAAGTCTACTGCATTTTTTCTTTCTCTTATACACTTATACTATACACTTGTACTTTAACTCACCGACAGTACTTTCTTGGTTAATGAATTACTTGTGGTGTCACCTTAATCGTATCGAACTGGATAATCTCCTCGGTGGAGTGGTAGACCCACACCTGTTACTCGCCACGCTGGACCGTAGTCGTACGTCTCGCTAGACTAGTTCTCAGAACTATGCTGAATTCACACAATTTGCTGAACTCCTTGCAGAACTGCCCTTGCGGGACCGACGCCGTAAAACCTCGCAGAACTCTCTGCCAAACTGATTTTTAGGGAATGGAATGGAATGCAAAGTTGGCAGGAGTCTATTACTCCCTACTTTATCGCAGAACCTGGACAGAGTCCCTTGCTGCTGGATCCCTCCAATCGGGCTTGTTTTTTTAAAAGGGTTATTTTTAATCTCGGATCCAATTTTTCAATTTTTGTATATTATTATTATAGTGAATTTAAGACGGATTTAATTGCATTCCAATTCCGTTGTTATACCAGCGTTATCGAACCCATTTTACGGGCCGACCGCGGAAGGCTAGGCTTATAAAGCCTGTCCTCCCGACGTAATTCCCCTTCAGACCGTCCACTGAAGTCCTTTCGGTGCTAACTCTTTAATAGGCTAGCAGGAATACGCCACAACGGGACACTAGCTTTAAGGAGGGAGCAATGCGTCCCCTTTTCCGGAGGAGTCGCTATTGCTGGGTTATTTGTCTTAATGTAAGTTTGAATTAGGAGAGGTTGTGTAGAAGCTCTTCATCCGCTTCTGGTATGGCTACCCTTCAGGACGCATCTCTGCTGGGCTCTGTTCCGGACTCCAGTCCGTGATGTTGAGGCGAGTGGTTGGTCTTCCTTCTTCTTCTCCCTCTTCTTCTTCCGAAGACCTCTTCGTTCTTCTTTGGCCTGCACTTTCCAAGAATTGGTAGTAACCGAAGTTACATACCATTAACCTTGTAATTCCCGAAGCCCCGAAGGGTGATTTTTAGCTGGTCATACTGGGTTATTTATACTGCTAGCGGCTTCACCTGCCAGACCGGACTCAAGTCGAAGGTGAGAACAGTCGACCGAGGCTTTGTTCTCATGAATTCCAAACCTGGTCTTTTCTCACCGTACAACAGGTGGTCACTTTGTGTTAGAAGGTAGTATAACAAAAGACAATTGTAAAACGGACCTATTATTTACAAAAAGGGTTCTTCTTTTTGTCCCTTTCTGGATTCTTTCCAATCATTACATATTCTATTACTTTTATAATAATTGACTGGAATCCGTTACTCAGGCCCGCTATACCGGTCTTGTTACAATATTAACGGAATACAAAGATTAAAAAAATGAATAATTCTTTAGTTTTTTAATTAATATTTCTTCTGACCTTAGTAAGTTGTGGATAAAAGGAACGGTTGATATTGAAATGGTTTCTATTCGTGTTTTTGCCTAAAGTGTCCGTTATAACGAAGTTATTTTATTATTAAAAAAATATACAAGGAATTGCAAAAGTGGAAATGAAATATATAATTACTAAAGACATTTTTAATTGATTAGATATTCGATAGAATTAATGAGTATTTCATTAAAGAAATCTTTTACTGTTATACAAAATTGTATTTCATTAATTAGGTTCAAGAATTGGATAACAGAAACTGTATAAAGGGTGGAAACAAAATTAATGAACATTTTTATGGTAAGAGATGGGAATTAGATGTTTTTCTTCCACATGTCATTAAAGTTCCTCACAATAAATTCAAATTTTTGTAAGAAAAAAAAAATTAAACTATTGAATTTTTATGACGGAATGAAAAATTTCACCCAGAAATACTAATGAACCAATGTTCATCTTAAATAAAATTAATAACGATGATCTACGCGTACTCTACTTCGAGGGCATTT
This sequence comes from Lycorma delicatula, assembly GCF_047948215.1. NCBI lineage: Eukaryota > Metazoa > Arthropoda > Insecta > Hemiptera > Fulgoridae > Lycorma > Lycorma delicatula. Next base: position 203,058,527 of record NC_134457.1, on the reverse strand, counting down.
GTTTTAAAGTTTACCGCGAATTTAGACAAGCTAATAAATCACCTCTACCCTGTGGTTAGTTCTACCCTACACTTCCCGGAAAATCTCTAAGACGGCTAAACCAATGATGGAAAAGAGATTTTATATGCGAAATAATGATACTCTTCATTAATTTCAACTAAGTCAATTAAAACTGTCTACACACACCGGCATTTTGCCATCGGATGGTATTCTCTATATTCGTCTTTTTCAATGTTATCGCTCCTAATCACTAACATTTACAACTTATAAAGATATAAAGTTATGAATTTATTTAAAATTAGATAAAAAATTCACTCCTTTGTTCGCCGGCTTCGGAAATACATAATTTTAATATACTACTATAAAATAATAATAAATTAAAGATATTATTTTTAATATATTTAATATAATAAAAATATATTTATATTATAAAAAAAGCAAACCCATATTTTAAGGCTGAGGAGGGGTTTTATTTTATTTATTTACCTTTTCCCAAAATAAGTTTTATAGTCGTACCTAGAGTTACTCATTATTTCGAAAGCAGATAAATTCATTGTGAATAACCACTTTGTTCTAATAATATTTTTTTTTAATTATCTTAAAGCGCAAGGAGTAAATTTTTACTAAATAAAATAAAGTCCTACACATTCGTTCTCTTTAAATAGAACGCTATCAGGTACGGTTCCTTTTCTTATCCTCATCTGATCAGAGTTACACGTTCGGGAACTTCCCCAACACCATTTCATTGAAATGTAGCCCATAAGCTTTTTCAATATTTCTTCTATTTATTTGTTTTTTTTTTTTTTTTTTTTTTGTTTTTTGTTGTTTGTGGGCGAAAACAGCCAGGGCGTTATCATCACCCGGTAGTTATTATTAAAAGGATAAAATAACTCCAAAATAATAAACCACACAAGGCGTAAACGTAATATTAACCATATAATAAAAATTTATTAAAACAAGCCAAGAAGGCAAAATAAAACCCAAAACTAATACCACAGAAAAAGTTGATAAAATATAAAAGCTAAAATAATAGAATAACGAAAGTATAAAAACTTACCCAACTCCGATGGGTTGTGCAAAAATCCCCTCCCCGGATAGTAAATTTAAACACTTAGAACTAAAAAATTAAATCGAAATTAAAGGTTAAAAAAATTTAAAAAAATTCTCTTTACAGGAAAACATTTGCGTATATTAAATCCTTTGCAGTAACCCAGTACTATGTAAAAAGAGAAACACCCGTTCCAAAATCCCGCCATCATTGCACAAGATATCACGAATGCTGCAGGGTATATTAAACTGACGACGCAACGCCGCATAACAAACGCAGTCCACGAGAATGTGGTGCACAGTCATGCGGCAGTTGCATCGTGTGCACATGGATGGGTCTTCTCCTGATATTAGATATTCGTGTGTGATCCTTGTATGCCCCAACCGTAACCGGCAGAGGACCACTTCCTCACGACGAGCGTTCCTGCAAGAGGAGTCCCACGCCAACACTGAATCTTTAATCCGTCGAAGTTTATTATCGACGGCAGCCGTTCAGCCACTTTGCCACCTTGCTCGCAGTGATTGTTTTATATGATTGATAAAATCAAAGGTAGTAACTCGGGTGGTGAAAGGAGGCTGAATACACGCTTCTTTCGCCGCAGAATCTGCCCTCTCCTTACCTAGAATTCCAACGGGGCTAGGGATCCAGCAAAAACCTACCCCCCTGTTTCGTTTATCTAACTCGGCGATTTTATCATAAATGCCAACGACGACAGGATGTCTGGAATATATTTGTTTTATTACACCCTATGGAGTTCCCTTTTAAAATATTCTTCTCTAACTCCACAGATATTAACTGCGGCCTGAAGACAGTAATTAACTCTATTGGTATTACATATTTGCTAAAAATTACTGTATTGTTTTTTAATGTTGGTAGTCATTTTGAGACAGTATCCAAACAGAAAAACAAACTTTTCAAGCTTAAAAAAAATTAAACAATCTATGATACAAGTACTAATAAATCTAACATATGCGAATAAGATGTATTTCTTTAACCTTCTCTTCACGCATTTAATTCCTAAACTTGGTACATCAAAAGCAGCTGGATTACATGATCTTTCAAATTTGAACACCTTTTTAAGTGTTCAAATTTGAAAGAAAGAATTTTATTTATAAAATCTTTTCTACATCCTTTTTTATTGACAGAAATACAATTTTTTAAATAAAATCTATCCTCTTTGAGAAGGGCATCACCCCCAAATTACTTTCCGATCCTTGACTGACCAAGGAGAAAAATTGCAATTATTCTAGGTACAAAATTTCATCAATTTTCGGGAATATATCTTTAGCGGTATTCTGAGTTATTTAGGCAAAAGCCTAAATAAAACCTCTTCTCATACAAAAACCCTTCACACATATGTATGTATACAAAAAATCTGATGTGGACATCACATGACTTCCTTGTAAGCTTATTAAATTACATATACACATTTTTGCTGCACTTCATTCAAACTTATTTCATTTGAAAGTGAGATACGATCCTCCAGTTATTTAATAAAAGTGGACAGTTTTACGATTTCTAAAATATTAGTTTTTATTAACAGCAAATATTTATACCAATATTAATTCAACAATCTTACCTGAAAGATTATGTTGAGTAACAGTCCCTTTATTACCCTTTAAAGAAACCTTAGTCTTATGTGTATCTAATACTTTTAAATTATTAGGCTCTAACCATCAACAAAATGAAAACAAGAACGAAACAGGAGAAGATTACTAAATTTTATAGCGATATTTATTATCAAATAAACTGAAACAAATGCAAACATAAAAATAATACGATCCTAATTTATAATTTTCAATTAATATTAAATAATCACATGTTTCACCAAATCTGATGTGGACAACATATGACCCTTGTGCGCCTATTAAATTATTATATATAAGCATTTTTAAAGGTACATAAAATTTTATTTCACTAATAACTTCTGATTTTTTCTCATAATTTTTTTATTGCTATTACTGAATTATAATTTATTGTATTTATTTTTTTTTTACATTCAGAGGTTAATAATTATTAATAAATCAATATACTTAAATTTTTTAAAAAAGTCGGAAATGAAGTCGGCTTCGAACCGATGTGCCTTCCACTTGTAAGATCCAAATATTTCATTAATTAAAATTTTATTTGGCGATAACTCCGGAACCAATAAAAATAAGTACCACTTATGTTATATCGTTGATAATTAAGAAACAGTCCAAAATCAAAATATTTTTGGATTTTGGACAGTTTAGTCAATTGCAATCAAAATGCAATCAAAGTGCACAACCAGACGTTACAACAGTCCTAAATCCAAAATTTCAACATTCTATTGCTAATCGTTTTTGAGTTATGCGAGACACATACGTACAAACACCGAAACTAGTCAAAAACTATTCAGGGATGGTCAAAGTGGATACTTCCGTTGAAATCTGAAAACCGAAATTATTCGTAATCACAATACTTCTTATATAATACTTCGTACAAGGAAGTAAAAATAAAAGATGTCTGTTTTCAAATTATAGAGGTCAAAGGATCTCAAAAGTAAACAAATGCAAAACTTAAAAAAATTCGCACAGTATTGAGAAAGTGTTAATGAAATAAATAAATCGATTATTAAAGACATTTTTAATTGATAAGACATTTTATCGAATTAATGAGTGTTTCTTTAAAAAAAATTTTTACCTAAATCCTAATTCCAATTTTAAACCCTAATTAATTTAATAATAACAATAGATAATTTAATTTAAATAATTTAATAATTTTAAAATTCCAATTCCAGTCAAGAAAAAACACCTCATGCGAAACTATAAATTTATGAGCTATGTAACATTTTAATTTTTGGAAGAATTAATGTATGATTAAACGGATCCTACCGTTTCTACAGGGGAATATTTGTGAATCGATAATATAAATGATTAAATTCTATAATAAAAAAGATTACAATAGATGTTGAAACTGTATAAGAAAATTTACACTCGTGGGATGACGCTAGAAGACTAATTTTTTCAAGTCTTAACGGGTGAAGATATAATAAAAAATTTTCTAGAAGATGATGGCAAAAAGAGAATAGATCATTCAACGATCGTAAACGACAATCCATTTTTACGAAAAAATTATTTAAGGTCCAGTTTTTATCTGACAAAATCGAGTTAGAATTGAAGACGTCTTGTGAAATTTTAAATGTTTTAAATGTTAAATTGCTCTAAAAAAGTGAAACCTGGACAAATAAAAATAAATAAAGAAAGGGTGGATCTATCCAAATGTAAACACTGACGAGAATACAGAAATTAAATGGGCGGATAAAGTGAAAATTAATGAAAAGGGCAATGAGGAGAGTGAGCGAGAATAGAAGCTTAATTAAAATAATATAGAATAGGAAAACTAACCGGCTGGGATATATCATAACAAGAAGATTAATTAAATCACTGCTAGAAGAATCAATGGAAGGTGTAAAAAAAGAGGTCGGAAAAAGTAAAATTTGTAGACGATTTAAAAGGAAATTGGAACTATCAGGAACCTAAAACTTTAGCTGGAAATATAGAAGAATAAAAAAAAGACGGACGTGGAGGAACAGATAAATATATCATGAAAATGAAATGAATAAAATAATCTAACATTAAATATAATATCATATAAGAACTGTATACCAAGAGGAAATAGAAAATTTATTAAAGCGTTAAGTGAATTCACACTTTAAACTTAGTTTGAAACTTTCTAAGTTTCAAAGATACCCTTGTTCCCACAACGTAATTAACAGTACGTTATGTAACAGAAATCTGGCTGCGGAAATTTATATGCATATTACAGTTACATAATTTAAAATAATACATTAATAATCATTAAATTATAGAAAAAATTCTTACATAAACATTACCTACTAATACTATAAAAAAAAAAAAAAATTAACACAACTCGTCATCTAATAAATGTGCAGTGTTATTTTTACTTGCTAATAAATATCGATTTATAAAATTAAAATGAATACCGGGTCAAATTTAGTTTTGATGTAGTACTTTGTAAAGTAGTATACTGTAATATCATAATAATTTACTACTAAATTATAAATATATATTAAGAAAAGCGGAAAGAATCTTTAACTGTGTTGAAATAGTTTCTACAATTTTTAAACCCTACTTGAAAACTATAGAACCTAAATATTTGAAAATTTGTACACGCATATAAATAAAACATCCTTTTGATATGTAGAATGATATTAAAAATAAATAAATAATATCTGTTCTGACTTCATCAAGAAAACATTAACTACATATTACAAAATGAAATATAAGGTAATAACATAATTTTAACAAAATAACATTTCTTGAACTTCTTGTTTGTACGGTGATATTTTAATCTATAATTTTGTATTATAAAATTTTTAACACATCACCAAAAAAACAAACTGAAACTTGTTTTTTTTTTTAAATCATAAATATACACTTAGGAGATAAATGTATTTTAATGGCCTTTTACATCTTATTACAATCAACTTTTACAACTCGTATTACAATCAAAATTAAATATTACATAACATCAAGAAAATTGACTGTAAAGAAACTGTAAATTTTCTGTCTCGACGCATATTTTAATGGACTGAATTGAATTTATATTAAAAAAAAAAACATAAATTAAAATGAAAATTCCCTAATAATAGCATGATTTTATATTTTTAAAGAAGAACTGACTGAGGCTTCTATGTTTAAAAATATTAAGAAAACTGCTAAGAGTTTCAAAACAGAGGAAGTCCTTATTTGTATAATTAATATCTGGTTTAAGATAGCACTGATTTAAACAGCTTCGTCCAACGAATCGTACGAGAATTTTAATGATACTGAACTTTCCAATCAAATAAAACAATTTTGCATGAAATTACAAAACCGTCCTTCGTAATTCCTTGTTTTGATGATGTTCTTGTTAAAGATGCTGGCTTAAGTAGTACGGCCTTGATAATATAATATGAAAGATTCCAGGTTTCAATCCTGATTAGGAGCGCCATTTTTTCAAATGCTCTAAAATATTAATTTTGTCAAATTTATGTGGGGAATTAATTATTTAGTAAAATAGAATCAAATTAGTATTAATACAAAAATGTAAATCTCTCAAGTCAATGCAATCTCTCAACATAATACAATTGTGAGCTTCTGCTGGATCCCCAGTCATATTAGAATTTCAAGCTGATGGTGCGGCAAAAGAGGCTGTTTCACTAATCGTGTTTCGAAAGAAATCTTGTCTGTTTTCTGAAGAGGGTGGTTCGTGATGAGTGGAAAAGTGAATGGAATGCTACCATCAACAATAAACTTCGTCCGGTTAAGAACACTGTGTCACCATGGAGCTCCTCATAAAAGAATAACCATCGAGAGAAGTTTATTTTATGCCGTTTGCCAATAGGGCACACTAGGCTCATTCATGGATATTTAATAACTCAAAACAGATGCACCCGTTTGTGCTAGCTCCGAATGCCAACTAACTGTATACACCATATCCTTCTGTGTTGTGTCTGTTATGGGGAATTGCATTACATGTTTAAAATAGGGGGCTAACGTGCGAAATTTGTTAGGGGAAATAAAATGATGTCGTTTAGTGTTGTAAGATTTCTTAGGGCTGTCCGTTTATATTCAAGTAAATGAGTTTTGCGTAGTAGGTTATAGCTATTTATGCCATTTTATGTATGGCAGATGGTAATTTTGTTTTAATTTAGATTAGTAATGCATTTATTTACTATAAAAATATCTTCTCCGGGCGCTGATGACGAAACTTCGTTGTGCGCCCAGAATAAAAGAAAAACTGAATTAAATACTCTGCAAATTCAAATATAAAAAATTTCATAAGGAAAGTAAATTTAAATTTCAAAGACTTCGAAAATTACTTCTACAATTACTTCTACTCTTCTTATTTTCATGAACTGTAAAACTTCTTGTATTACTATTTATTTCAAATAAAAGCCATTACTTTTATTTTTTCATTACAGTAATTTTTTTTTAATTCGATGTTATTCCAGTATTTTCATTTTTCTAGTAATTAATAAAGTGACATAAGTAAATTTACATACATTACAAATAATTATAAATAAAGAAGTTGTTTTTCCAAAATTACTACTGTATCTGTTAATTTGCTACGTAAACTTAAAAAAATTATTGATTACTAAATAATTATATTATTAGAAAATAGCGTAAAAGAAGATCTCAAAAACTGCTGAATATTAACGAAAACAGTCAATTATGATAGGGTAGTGTCGGAGATTTATGGTGATATTATGGAGTATTTAACGTTGAACTTGTTAGAGTTACAACTGTGGTGGAGGCGAAACGGTGTATTAATGTATTCGGAGACTTTATTTACGCATTTATTACAACACACATCTGTTTGAGTTGTCTTGTCTGAACGCAATCATATTTAACAATCAAGTCAGGACATACATGCAGGTACAATCAGCATGGCGAACAGAGTGATGGTGTTAATGTAGGAATGAATTTTCCTGAATTCTGATGTGAAGTAGTGGTGAGTAAAAAAATCAACAGGAAACCACTTCACTCCGTAATTTCCTTAATAATTCTACAGGATGGCGCACGAAATGATCCAACATTTATTTTGGCAATAATTGTTAATAATTATTAATGTGCTTCATGTTGGCAGAAGGGATAGTGGTGCGTGAATATTAGTTTCTTCTCTTTCCAACTGCGCTGTCTGTGTATCGTTCCAAGATGGCTGACAAAGGAAGAGAGGCTGTTGAACAGCGTGTAAAGACTGTGTTGTTTTTTAATGAAATGAAAAGAGTGGTGCTTACACAATGACGGTTTCGTGCACATTTTCAAACTCGGAGGTCGCCCTCATTTAAAATAATACGTAGAATTTACGAAAAATTTAATATTGATGGTTCAGTATTTGAGAGTAAGCGCGGATGTTCGTTCTCCACAGAATGTCAAAGCTGTCAGAGCAGCATTGCTGAAGAGCCTGGGCAAATCAACGAGAAAAGCAGCAGTACAACTTGGGATTTCTAAGCGATCTGTGCAGCGAATTTAAAAAAAATGATTTGCATTTGTATCCGCACAAAATAACATTGTTGCCTAAATTAACGGCTAACAACAAACATCAAAGAATGGCATTTGCTGAACAGTCTGTGAACCAAGACGTATTGTTTAACAATGTTTGGTTTTCAGATGAGGCACATTTTTACCTAGACGGGTTGTGAATAAATAAAATGTGCGTTTATGTACTTCCGAAAATCCACACATGCTTCATGAAAAGGTTACGAATTACCGTGTGGGTCGCTATCTCAAGTCATGTGGTAATACGGCCAATCTTTTTGGACAGTTAACAGTGAACATGATCTAAACATGCTGCGTAATAATTTTGTTCCTCAGCTTCCTGCAAAAGGGTTTCAATTAGAAAACGAGTGGTTCATGTAGGATGGAGCCAGACCACACACAGATAATGTTGTTTTAGACTTTCTGCATGAGATTTTTAACGCAAATTTCATTTCAATCTAATTTCCTAATCGTTTTATGGGCAGAACTAGCCCCCCCCCCACCACCGAATAGTTAAGTGATGGATCTGTGGATGCTGATCATTGGGGCGTGCAGCGACATAACTGAGGTTCCGTCGAGTTATTAACAACATAGGAGTTCGTGTTAGAGAAGTTGTTAGACGTGACGTGATGTGGTCATATTGTACATATGATAAGCAGAACATAATTTCCAGGTATATAGTAAATACGCAGTATTTTATTTTCTGTTTTGCGATTCAGATAAATATTTTTTAACAAGACCAAGTATTTGATCATTTCGTACACCACTCTGTAGATGAATGAGTTATTATTCTCGATGGCTATGCCGTCTTTTATTAAGTAACTCGTGTTTTACCTCGGACACCTAGAACTATTACGGTTATAGATAAAAAACAGACAAGAATTTTTTAATTATACTGGAAAGTTTATGGAAAAAATCTTATTTTTCCTCTTTCTTTAAATTATTTTTTCATTCATTTACTTTTTTTCGTAAAACCGTATAAAAATTAAGGTTTTACAAAATCTATTTGTATTCATACAAAACTTTTATCAGGATATAATCAATCTAATTTCTAATTAATTCGTTTGAAACGTTAATTAAAAATACAATTAAAATAAATTAAATTCTTGAAATTCCAAATAAATCTAATAAGAAAAAACATTTTACATTTAAAATTCGATTTGGAAACGACAATTTAACTTAAGTTCACTAAAAAACATTTCTTTTCATTTACAGGAAAGAAGAGACAACTGTCTTTTTTCAGTCTTTTCAGTCTTTTACGGTTGAATAGTAGAAAAGACCACACGGTCACATCTGCCACAATGAAACAAGAAATAAATCGAATAGCACACAATCACTTTTTTCTCCCTATATACACACATATAACAGTTACAACGGGTGATTGACTGATCGACTCTAATTTCCAATAATAAAGAAAATTAAAAAAAAAAAGTAAAGAGTAAAGGGGGTTAGAGTACCGTTAATAGTTTCTAAACAAAAATGAAATACTTTTAGACTAGGAATAATGTGCACGTTAAAAGTAGACATATAATTTTTATAAGCGTTAAAAATCTTAGCGTTAAACGACTTCATATTAAATTAACACTTTTAGAAACTAGTTCTGTAACAGAAACATAAATTTAATTAGAGAAGTTATCCGTACGTATTTGGATTTCAACAAATTAATAATAACTGTGTGGAACTTAGCAACAATTGATAGTAGCTAAATTCCGTTTAGAATGTTTCCCTCTCTTGCTATATCACATAATTTTATTAAAAACTTTTCACTTTATTATGTTTTCCCAACGAGAAAACAAAAAAAACCAATTTATTTTACAAAAACTTTTTTTATTTTAATCGAAAAATTCTTTTAAATTAAATTTTTAGTTTAAAAAAGTAATCTAGTCTTTTATTTAATATTATAGTTATAAAGTACGAAATAATAATAAAGCTAATCTCTAGAAAACTTTGTTTAATAATTTATACATGTGTAATAAAAAACAATTTTAGTTTAATTACATTACCAGATAACGAAATTAAATGCGAGAAAAAATAAAACGAAAAAAAGAGAAAAAGAATCAAAGATGGTGAAATACAATTAAGGTAAAATCAATAAAGTTTAATTATATAAAGGAAAACAACAAAAACAAAAAAAAATATTTAAATTTTTATTAGGAAATGAAAGTACTCAGCAACGTTATTAGAATCTAAAACAGAGATAATATAGAAGTGCTATCTTCAAAGTTAACCCATAAAAAATAAAATAACAAATAGAAGGTTCAAGAATGTTAATACAATACAAAGACTTTGCACTCCAATAAGGATTACGTTTGCTAATCAATCTTCATCAGTAATTATAAAAAAAATAAATGACCAAACGAAACCATTGTAGACTTCGCGACAGACAAATGGATTCCCGTTCCCATATTTACTGAACCTAATTTACACATTCATTGTACATCAGCATGTCAAGCCCGCGCATTATTCACCCCTACAAATAACACCAACTGATCATCATTACTCTCAGAGAATGAAATACAGACTTGTGTCGCTTCTACCGCAAACGGTTTACATTCGTCATAGCCATAAAAACGCTGTAATAAATGAGTAAAGCGACAAATTATTTAATCCTTGCAATGGGAATCAAAGTATTGTTCACACTGACGTCACGTCAGAAATAACGTAAAAGTTAAATTTGAAAAAAAATCACAATAAGTTGAATACTAGTATGTAAAATACATATAAATTCATAACATACGGTTTATACATACCGGTATGTATAAAATTAAACTAAAATCAAAAAGTAATTATTATATGAATAATAATAAATTGCTAAAAATTTTACAAATCGTTAAAGTTTTAATAATAATATTATATAGCTTAGGAAAAAACTAATGCGAGAGAATAATTTACAAAAAAAAAAGGATATATATATATATATATATATACTTTCCGGAACCTTGGAAGGTCCCGGAAAAAAATAATAAACCGTATAACTGAAAATTACTTAGAAAATCTAACTGTGTACTCATAGAAAACGAACGACGAATATGTTATACAAAAAAATAGTAATAGGTATAACACAATATATATGAAAGGTTTCAAGGGAATTTTTAAAAGAAAGAAATAATATTTTCTTCAAAAATCGTCTCCCTTGCTCCGTTAGTAGCTTAACCAACTGATGATGACGGTTATGAGTAGATTCTCGGTTTGAGTTCAGAATTTTTCATTAACCAGTACTCATTTATAATTTGAGCACGAATAAAATCTTAAGCAAAAATCATCCTACAAGAAAGAAAACATATTTTATTTGCTAAATTAAAACAGTTACATTTTTTCTTTTTAATTTTTATTAATGTTTCACCTATTTCAATGTTTAATTATTAAACCATTTTTATAAAGGTATAGTATTAACAAAAAAAAGATAGGATTTATTCGTAGAATAATATTTACATAATGAAAGTACGGAAATATTTTGTAATTTTCGAATAACGGTAACAAATTTAGGTTATATATGTATTAAAATAATAACAAATCCAATGTAGGAAGGAGGCCGCATATTGGTATTAAAATAATACTGATTAATTACAATAAAGTTCTTAATTTCATGAAAATTAGGATTAAATACCGACATTATAGAAACAAAGAATGAAAGAAAATTTAACGAAGAAAAGTTTTCATTATTAAAGAGTTTTAATAAATTAAGAATCTGCGTATTAAAAATTCACGTCTTTAGTGCGAATCAGTAAGAATAGAAAAGCCTACTGCAGACAGGGTTACCGACACTGAGAGTGTAATTCTAAAATCTCATTACGTTTCTTTCTTTTATTTTATAATGTCTTGAAAAGTTTAAGTTGGTTCAGGTAATTAGTTAAAAATGTTGAAGACAGATTTATTACGATGAAAGAAATAAGGGTTAAAAAAAGAGAAATAAAAGTTGACTTAGCAGTTAATTTATTATTACTTTTATGTTTTTTTTTTCAGTAAAAAAAATGATAAAAGCAAAAAGTTAAAAAAAATTAATAATTATATTTACAAAAAGTTAGTAAAATATGTTAATAAAAGCATACTAAAAACAATGCACACGTGCATAATTTTTAAAATCTGTTTTTTATTTCTTTTTTACTGTTCTTCCATATGTTTTTCAATAGTAAAACGGTTTACAGCAAGTTTTTCATTAAAAAAATACTAATTTCAAAAGAAAAAATAAATAAAACGGAGGTAAGAGTACTTAAAAATAAAGAGGATGAAGCTACCAAACAGTTTAATGGATAAAATGCGTGACATTCACTTTTATCTTTATGACTGTCATAAATTCGGTAGTTACGAGTTACTAAATGTATTCATAATGTGTATTTATATTGAACGGATGGTGAATGAAGGGTAAAAAAAAAAATAGTGGTTTGTAACGTATTATTCAAGCAAAATATCATAAAAAAATTAATTATTCAATCTTCAGGATAATTTAGTTTTTTCTTGGGCTGTATATATTTAGAAAGCCTATTTTATACGGATTCATAATATAATATTGGTTTAATTAAAGTCAATAAAAAAAAATTGTAAATAAACAAAAATAAACTACATTAGATGTAATGAAAAAAAGTCTTTTTAGAAGGGAAACAGGATGAACTGAAGAGGAGAAGTTACCCCTACATTTTAACTAGCAGGTGGTTAATATTACATTCTGTGTAAATGAATGAAAAAGCATCTGCATGTTCGTTAAATTTACACTAATGCAGGTAAATGGAAAGATCTTTTCACGATCACGCCGCGATTGTAAAAAGCGAAGGCGGGAAAACAAGTTGTTTCTTTTACTGTTTTGGCAAAGATCAAACGAATGTTGATCTTAAAATTAATAAAAAAATATTAAAAATTGTATAAAATCACGTGCAATTATATTATATAATATTTCTTAGTTTTAGATTTTATATATAAAATTTCGTATATTTCATAATTTCGTAATTTCGTATATTTTTATTTAAGTAAATAAAAATATATGAAATATAAAATATAAAGTCATAAATACATGACGAGTTCACTTTTTCATTGGAGGGCTCTTTACAATTACATCAATTTTAAAGTAAAATAAGGTAATGCAGAACGTGATTAATAAAGGTCATAATAATTTTTAACTTCGTCATTCGATGAAGGTTAAATTTTAAGCTTTGTGAAAATATTAAGAAGTACAACTTAATATTACCTTAGCATTTTAAACTAATTATAATAAAAAATTACGATCTATTAAACTTTCCCTCAGAATTGATCGACTCACTTTTGTTTCCATAAATGTTATATTACTCACTTAATAATTAGGTAAATTAACATATACTATTAATAGTGATTTAATTATTATTTTTTTTTAATTTACTTTCTACTCGATTAAATTTGCTATCTTGTTAACATACTGTAATTTTTTTGGGGAATTAATCTAATAAATATGTAGATCAACCAAGTATAAAACTTAACAAGCACAAGATGAATGATCACCTAAAAGCTCTGGTTACGTAATTCATTCTACACATCATTGATTATCAGAGAGGGAAAACGACCACCATGATAAATAGGTGTAGAGGGTGTAATGAAATGATAAAATTCTATCCTTACGTTAGTAAGCATTTCCTTACTAAATATGAACTTAATTTACAAAAATTTATAACACTTATTTTCTTTAATATTATTAATAAGAACTCATACTTCACATCGTATAATAATAATATTAATAATTTTTGTAAAGAAGTAGGTGGAGGCATTATACTTTCTATTAATTATTACTATAACAATTAAGTTACTAAAAATCTGTTATTATTATTATTATACGTCATAAGTTATTTATAAAACGAAAAGGGTTTAATGAAAAATATATTTCAAAAATAGAGAAGCTTTCTTAAGGAATAATACTAACTTATTCCTATTTTTGTTAGTTAAATTTAAAGTGAGAAGAAACCAAATCCTAATTATTATAACAGAAATGAAAAATATGATCGTAAACAAATACTAGGAAGAAAAAAAACTTTAGAGGAAACAAAGATATAAAATTTTATTTTAACAGAATCACTGATAATATTTATAAAATGTCCTAACATTTTTTAAGATTTAAAAATAAAATCTTGTAAGTTAACTGAAATAAAAGAAATAATTTTATAACATTTTTTATGTCAAGACGAAAATAAGTTTCTTTTAAATCTTCTAGTGAAAAAAATTAAAGCTTAATCATATCGATAATACTGAAAAGAAAATCACACACACACACAAAACACACACACACACACACACACACACACACAAACAAACAAATACTTTATTTTCAAAAACTTGAAAAAGTTGAGAATGGGAATCTTTATAAAATGGGTTTTATAAAATGGATTGGGAAAAGGTCACTGAAGTGACTTTTTTTAGATTGAGACTTTTTTTGGACTGGGAAAAAGTCCTAAAGTGACCTTTTTTTAAACCTAAACATAATTATATACAATAGAAGTACTAATAATTAATAATGAATTATATTATTTATTATATAAAAAAAAGGTATCTTTTATACTAACAACAAAAGGTAACCTATATAACAAAAAAAGGTAAAGGTAACTTATAATAACAAATTAAACTTCAAAAGCGGACCAAAAATTAATAAAATAATAATTCACAAAACTCGTAACTTCGATTTTATTTTTAGTCAGCGCCAAATAAAAAAAATAAAAAAATTTTCTAACCTAACTCTTCATTTAGTATTGACTTCATAAAGTGGAAATTTAAATAGCAATTGAATAATATTCGTATAATGTTTTTACATTTAGTGAATTTTTTAAAGTTAATTTTACCAGATTAACTAAACTAAAACAATTATTTCTACGTAAAATATTTGTAATCTAACAAAAAATTGCTGCACGGATAAAAAAGCTGTTTGCATGAAAATAGAATGTGCGTCTTGAAAAAATTAGTAAAGAAATTCAGAGAAACATCATTGAATAACTACTACCGAGCGTGAGCTAAGACTCCCTGAACTTCTAGAATGTTTATTATTTTTTAACTTCAAGTTTTTCTGAAATAATTTTATTTATATTTCGTGTGAAAATACTTTGACTATCAAAAACACTTCATGGCTACACTTCACGACTACACTTTGCTCTCATGACTACACTTCATGGCTTTATCAAACCTTTATTGAATAATGTTGACGAAAAACAAAATACAATCTTTCTTACGTAGTTTTTCATTACGTAGTATAAATAAACTACACGGATGGCAGAGGAATTCAAATTTTCACTTAAAATAAATAAATACATATAAATTAATACACAAAATAAACAATCCGTTCACTTTTTGTAGATAAAAATATATACGGATCGAATTGAGAACCTCCTTTTTTTTTGAAGATAGTCAAACAAAAAATTAAATTATAATTTAATTTTACAAAATTTTGTTAAAAATTTAAGAAAAGTATAAATAAATAATAACAATTATTATTAAATAAGAACGCAAAGAAGAAAATACTCTTTAATATCAGATATGATTCTCTACCGAAAATATTTGTAGGAAAATCACAAATATTAAGTTTATATTTTTATAGTTAACAAAACATTAGACTAATTGCAAATAGGGGAAGTGTATATGTATGACTAAATATAAACCTCCGGCCTCCGTGGCGGGAATGGTAGCGTCTCGGCCTTTCATTCGGAGGTCCCGGGTTTGAGTCCCGGTCAGGCATGACATTTTCACACACGCTACAAATCATTTATCTCATCCTCTGAAGCAATACCTAACGGTGGACCCGGAGGTTAAAAAAATAAATATGAACTACCGCGTCTTCCCAAATCAGCTGATATTGAATTCGAGAGTTTCAGCGTTCAAGTTCAAGTAAGGCAGTTACTTTTATACGGATTTGAAAACTCGATTCTGGATACCGGTGTTCTTTGGTGGTTGGGTTTCAATTAACCACACTTCTCAGGAATGGTCGAACTGAGACTGTACAAGATTACACTTCATTT